>NW_020526031.1:107500-366102 GCF_003368295.1 Carassius auratus | reverse complement strand
GGGGGGGTTTAAGAAAACTGAATCTTTTGAACAGCTTCGTGCGAACCGTTTGGGGATCTCTGAGAATTGAGGTAATTTTAAAATGCTATTTTGACAAAATAACAATGTTTTTTTTTAACCTTGGCTATTTAAATATGAGAAATACCATGATCTGCGTCTGAGAGTTGTGATGACTTTGTTCCTGCAGAAAGTGATTTCAGACAGACTTCTGAGGCATGCGAGACTGAGAAAGAGAAACACACGTAGCTCTGAAAGAGAAAGCAGCTTGATTTTCAACAGTATCTTCTCAGACTAGCTCTGACTGCTCATAGCTTTTCCCTGTTAGAGGAATACTGACAGAAGATTTAGCCACATACACAGAAAAACACTGAAGACCAACTTCTGTGCAAATACAACACATGGAAAATTGAAATAAAAATGAAAATATACAACTGTCTGTCACACTACATAAGGCTGGAAAAGACATAAAAAAATTAAGGAAGTTGGTCAAAAACCTACATTGTGCATCCTTTTTCGGTTGCAAAAATGAGAGATTCACACCTTAACACCTTGCATTGCAAAGCAAAGTATATAAGCAGCATCTCTAATTCTCTTGCGTTCTTCTTATCGAGCAGAAACACCTGTTTCATTTTCGGCTCACAAGAAGTCTTCTGTATTTGTCCTTCTTCTCTTTCTTAGGTCCCCGTCCACACGGAGACGCGTTTTCTGTGAATACGCACAATTTTTTTATCGGATAGGCGTTTCATCCATACGGATCCGGCGTTTTTCGCAAGGTGAAACCGGGTCCCAGAGTGAATAAATTTTGAAAATGCCGTCTTTGCGTTTTCATCTGGACAGCTAATCCGTATATTTTCTGAAACGATGACGTCATCAGACCACGTCTCCCCCTTAGTCAGACACCTCTACTTCCCGTAACAGTAACAAAAACATGAAACAAACACTGAACGATTGTCTTTTATTAACTAACATTAACACTGATTAATAAATGTATTGTTGCATGTTCGTTTGTGGTACCACGCGCAAGGTTTATGAGCATAGTCCAAGTCTTCTTCTCTGTTTTTAGTGTATCTCTGTGGCAGAATTACAGCGCCACATACTGGTCTGGCATGTATATTACATCATTTTGGGTTTCGTGTGGACGCGGATTATTTTTTGAGACGAGGAAAAAATAAGGATCAGATTGGGGTAAGCTCGTGGACATGGACGTGGCCTTAATGTCTACTTTGCAGACCCTGTACAGTTAAAGCGCTCGTATCAGTTTCTTGCGACTGATTAGGAGAGTGCACCTCATTTACTGGATCTATTGCATTGGATACAACAGTTAATCCTTTATTACTTTTACTTTTTTATTATTTAATCATTCTCTCATTTATTTTTTGTATCTATTTAATTGATTCAATTATTTACAGTACCCTTCACTAATACTGGCACAATATGAGCAAAGGCAGCTGTGAAAATAAATCTGCATCATTTATATTTTTTATCTTTTATCCAAAAATGTAACCTTTGTAAAATTGCATACTTTTAAATAACATATCTGTACATTAATTTAAACTAGCATATATGTTTTACCCCTTTACTTTCTTTATTAAGTGCATTTTTGATGTTCTGTTTTTCTTATATTAGTGTTATATTCCATCTCTACTGTGTAATTTTATGTATGTCTAATGTTCACACGTAGGAGGATGGCTTGATCTTCACAGTGTTCTTCAAATGTTGTAAATACTTGTTTGCAATGTGATTCATGCACAATTGACGATGCTCTTTAAATTTACAATAATCAATGACCTTTTTGTGTAGAAATGTTTAACTGGCAATTGATTGTATTTCATAGTTTTATTTTTGTGTTCATAGTTTAGACTAAAAACAGCTTTTTAACAGTTGTTCTTGATGTACAGAAAGGTAGAATTTAATTTCATGTACATTTGGATTAAAAATCTGAATTATTTGTTTCGAAATGTTTTACTAAACCTTGAGGTTCTTTGGAGTTTTGGTTGAGGCAAAGTATAATTAAGTGTAATGTGCTGAAAATAATAAAGCTAATACAATGTTGGACCTGTTTGTTTATCATGTGGTATATTGATTTTAAAAGGAAACAATGAAAAAGGACCTTTGAAAATATAACATTTATGTAATCAAATTAACCCATTATTTTTCCAAAAATAACACATTTTTAAAAAAACAACAACCCATTTTCTGGTTTAAAATTAATAACCCAACTTCTTGGGTTAGCTTAATCCCATATGGGTTCTGTCCTATACTTACCCAGCAGTTGAGTTAAAAACAATCCAATTTGGGTTTTAATGCAATTTTTTTTAGAGTGAGACATACACTCATTAGGCTTGTAAAACTTTAGTGAGAAAATAAAAACATGGAAACATCTAAAGCAAATGGCTTTCACAAATAAACGAATGCATTTATTTAATGCAAGCAGTATCAAGAAGAAATCAAAAAGAAAAACGACAAGTTGTGAGGGAAACAGGTGAATTTAGCTCAAAAGTAATTATGATATTTATAGGGAATTCGGTCTGCCAGCGATTCATTGAATGAGCCTCATAACATCAATCCAACATATAGTAAAAACACTTTATTAGCAGGGTAACAAGATCAGTAGTTTAGACATTAACTTGTAAGAACAAAATAAAAAAAGATCCTCCTCTTTTAAATATACGTAAGACTTTACTGGATAAATCATAAAGACATGTGAACTAATCTAACGCAAACACACAAACATTCACACAAATTGCAGAATAAAGTGAGAAAATAAGTTTGAGAGTGAAAATATGAAATCCCATGTTTATAGCAATATAGGTAATTGCTTAGAGCCTTTAATCAATAAAAATTGAGCTTCTCAGTGAGACTATTAAACTTTATATTAAATGCACCAGTTCAGCAATAATCTAGAGGTTGTTCTTGTGTTGCCTTTGTTTTAAAGGAATACATTTTATATGGCTGCAGAAAGGGATTTCTGTAGGTTGCTGATTGGCTGGAGTTCAGTAGTCACTGGAAGTGATGTCTTGGGCATTGGCTGAAGGATGGTGTGGAGTCGTGTACGCTGGTTGAAGTTTTAAAGTTGGTGCAGATGTCTGACATAGCTTTGTGACAAAAAATAGAACACAAAACTCTCAACAGGAAAAGAAAGAAACTGATGTAGAAGAAAGAAACATAAGCTGATGAGACTAGATGGCTTGTCTTCTCATGGTGGTTGAGTAGCAGCGTGCGTGCAGGCCAAAGCACACTTTGAAGAGAGCACAAAGAACACAAAAGGCAGTGGCAAAAAGGCACAAAGCCAAAAAAAAAAAAAACACTGTCAACAAGTCCCACAAGGCTACATTTGTTGTTGTTGTTGTATGTATTTTAAACTCATCTGTAGGACACTTGTCAAAAGGTGTTTTGACCAAATAGACATTGTATTATTTCGGGGTTGCAATGTTTCACCTCTCAATCAGTCCCTCCAGAAAAACGCGATTATGCGATCGCCTGATTTAATGCATAATCAACCAAAGGCTGCATATTTAAGGTGATTCCCCCAACACCCCTTCACACTAGGCTACTAACACTGTTGTAGTTTCATTCAGAAGTTGATTCAACTTTACAGTTGTAAGATTGAATTTTTTTTTACAGAACAGTACCAAAAACTTACAGTTGTAATTATATTAGTGGTATGTAAAATAATTTACGTTGCAGTAAGAGATTGCAACTTTATATTCTGTGATTTAGTATGCTTGCTTATCATATGAAGTAATAAGAAATTACTCTTTACATTAAGGTAGTAGCCTAGTGAGAAAAAGGTGTTGGGGGAATCACCTTTTTTCTCTTTTCATCAAACAGCAGTATTTGCGAGTTCACGCAATTTCATCGCATAAAATTGCAAAAAATGTCCCGCGTATTCCATCGCATTTTTTAAGAAAACGTGCTGCGAAATCAAGGATTTTTGCCCGCAACAATCACCAAAAATATCAGCGTTTTTCTGGAGAGACTGTCTCAATACAATGTGTTACGTCACATAGTATGAATTTCCCATCACAAGCAGAGTTTAATTTAGACAAGATTTCAATAACAAAAATATGATACGTTGAATTCTCTAACACAAACATATCAAACATGACTAGAAACCTATGAACTGTTTCTGTAAAAATGAAATACACAAACATTGATTAGAACACCATAGTCCAATGTGTTGCTTACATTCATCATAAGGAGTTATCCATTATACTATTATTTGTGAATTAGTCCGTTTAGCATCATTTTGGTTGATCTGAACTGTTCTGTTTGAATCTGAAATTGTCAGATTTGTTCTGATACACTACATTGTTGATACAATAAATACTACATTTAAAGGGGTCATCAGATGTAATAATAGATCCGATAACGTTGAGGGTTCAGACACACTTTCTCAGTATAATTCTAGATTAAAAGACATTTTTTTAGCCAAGCATTCACACAATGTATCTTGTAAATTGGTACTTTAGCTATATGTGATCTTGTATCACATTTTCATTCTTTTCCATGGGTTGAACACATCATCTTTGCTTGGCTAGAATAGCAGCTATGCTAGTTTATTCTCTATTTGCTTCTCTCTTTCTGTCTCGGGACTTGCATGCTGAGGAAACTAGGAATTAGACAAGATTCAGTCTGGATGCCAAACCCCCAGAAGACGTTAACTCTGGAACAACATATAAAACTACTACATTTTTCTCACAGCCTTTAAATCGCAATTACAGTTTAATCGCAACATGTAATCATTGTTTCCCTTCCGTTCGGGTACCTAACACAGCAAGGGGTACGTTGATTGGAATGTTGATTAGTTGACTAGAATCATAACTTTTGCATGATATAAGGTGGATAAGGCGTCCCTCACTAGTTCTGCTCTGCTGTCCATGAGTGTTGGTCTTATTTACATCAGAGTGATTAAACACAAAAAAAATATTACAATGTATTGTATCATTTTATATTTTTACAATTCACATAGACAACCACCATTTCTCAAAATGCATTCTGGTCTGTTCTTGTGGACAACATCACTGCCCAAAACCTTCAAGATTTTATAAATATTACTGTTATGGTGTGATGAAATGTAGTTTTAAGAGTTTTTCAGGAAATAATGCACTTGTTTAAAACTGAAATCTGCTGTTTATTTATAAAGATAGCACTTATTTGAAAATTTGTTGTGATGATTTCAGAGCTCCAGGCGATCACTAGGTGCTCATTGCTCATTTATTCGCCGGGAGCGGCCTTAGCTCAGCTTGTCCTTCCAACATTTGCTGCTGGCTCTGATGTCTCGGTTCTGATTAAACACAAGATACAATTTGTTTTGGGTTGGCTATATTTAACAGACCAAAATGAAATTTTAGCTATTTTCTTTTAAGAAGGATCAAATCTAATGAATTGAATTGCTTTAATTGAACTGACTCCAAATTTAATTAGTTTATACTTCATCAACGGTTTTTCCAGCAAACGTTAAAATCAGTATATCTTTACAATTCTTTACAATTACGTAGAACTTCGGCCATTGTGGATCTTTGGTTAATAGCTTATAAAGTGTCATAATATGCACACAATAGACACTTTGGACATTTCATTCACTCCAAGTTTAAGCAAATAATGTGAGCTTCCGTTCAACACTAAACTTTCCATATCTTACATTTAATAGCACTATCTGCTAAAACCAATGTTTTATTAAAGTTGCACCGATTACATTTGAACACAAACAAATATAAAGCATATTATTTGTGAATACAGTTTAACCTTCAGATTCCTCAATGGTTGTCCTTTTGAGATTATTTATTGAAAAGTTCAGTTTGTAGAACAATTCACAAGTCATGGGACACACTGCATGTTCCCTTTGTTGTGGTCCATTGATTATTGATGATTCCTGCAGGTGTGGATCTTGTGATCAGAGTGAATTAAATCACCTCCTTTTAAGGAGATGGCAGCACAGCTGACAGGAAACTGTCTCAGGATGTCGACGTCACGTGATTAGCTCATGATTCGTTTTTTTGATTTTGGAATGGACGTCCTCTGTTGTGGACATTTTCTGACATAGGTTTTTAGCCATTCGTTTCCTGTCCAGACAATTGTTCCCCTTTATTTAACCATTAATGGGGTTCAGATCACAGATGGGAGAAAATAGGCTCTTTTAATTCCATTGGCAGAAGTAGCCACTTGTGCAGTTTGTTCTTGTGCTGTTGCTTGTTCACCGAGGTCTTACACTTTATTTACTTAATTTGAACTTTTTTATAAGCTGTACTTATCCTTTTATAATGGCTATTATTGGTCATTAAAACTGACATTTAACAAAAATTGTTTTATTCGATCAACAACAAAAAAAGGCAGAGTTTTGCCTATTGTTGCGCTTCATTGTCATTCGCTACTTTCGGGCATACGCCACATCTACCAAGTAAAGGTAGTACTGGCAGTGGAAACACAAGTCTGATCAGGGTTCCCTGTACCAAATTGTAATGGACTGTACCGTACAGCTAAGTGGAAACAAGCCACAAGTTCTTCTTTTTGTGTAAAACTCTTTTTACACTGAAAGCAGGAGAAAGGCTTTTATGAAGAGTGAGTTACCAAATGATTCTTAAGTTGTCCTTTGTGTCTGAAATTCTTTCCACACTGAGAGCAGCTGAAAGAGTTCATCCCAGTATGAACTAACATGTGCCTATTAAGGTTTGATTTATTTATAAAGCTCTTTCCACATTGAGAGCAGCAGAAAGACTTTATCCCAGTATGAATTAACATGTGATCCTTTAGGCTTGATTTATGTGTAAAAGTATTTCCACACTGAGAGCAGCTGAAAGACTTTATCCCAGTATGAACTAACATGTGCCTCTTAAGGACTGATTTATTTATAAAACTCTTTCCACATTGAGAGCAGGAGAAAGGTTTTTCTGAAGTGTGAGTTACCAAATGTTTTTTAAGTTGACTTTTCTCTGTAAAGCTCTTTCCACATTGAGAGCAGCTGAAAGACTTGATCCCAGTATGGATTAACATGTGCCTCCTAAGGTATGATTTATGTGTAAAACTCTTTCCACACTGAGAGCAGAAGAAAGACTTTATCCCAGCATGAATTAACATGTGATCCTTTAGGCTTGATTTCTGTGTAAATGTCTTTCTACACTGAGAGCAGCTGAATGACTTTATCCCAGTATGAATTAACATGTGCCTATTAATGTTTGACTTTTTTTTAAAACTCTTTCCACACTGAGAGCAGGAGAAAGGTTTTTCTGAAGTGTGAGTTACCAAATGATTTTTAAGTCGATTTTTCTGTATAAAACTCTTTCCACACTGAGAGCAGCTGAAAGACTTTATCCCAGTATGGATTAACATGTGATCCCTCAGGATTCCTTTACTTATGAAACTCTTTCCACACTGTGGACAGGTGAAAGGCTTTATTCCAGCATGAATTAACATGTGAGTCTTAAGGTATCCCTTACGTGTGAAACGCTTTCCACATTGAGAGCAGCTGAAGGGCCGTTTGACTTCTGTTTTTTTAGTGCTGCGACTCAATGATTTTTCTCCATTGACATCATGATCTTTCTGATCCGGATACATCTCTTCCACCTCTTTCGTATCTCGTCTTTCTTCTTTAATTTTCATCAGACCTAAAATTAAATCAGTATAAAGATGAAAATCAATTGGTTATCTTTGAAAAATAAAAAGTGTGTAATAAGTGTTTGTACTTATTAAAACAATGTCAAAACTGTCCCTTTTTCACACAGATCCATGAAAATATCTAAAAACACTGTATTATGCTATTATGAATACGAAAGTGAAAGTGACGTGACATTCAGCCAAGTATGGTGACCCATACTCAGAATTTGTGTTCTGCATTTAACCCATCCGAGGTGCACACACACAGAGCAGTGTACACACACACACACACACACACACACACACTATGAACACACACTGGAAGCAGTGGGCAGCCATTTATGCTGCGGTGCCCGGGGAGCAGTTGGGGGTTCAGTGCCTTGCTCAAGGGCACCTAAGTTGTGGTATTGAAGGTTGAGAGAGAACTGTACATGCACTCCCCCCACCCACAATTCCTGCCGGCCCGGGACTCGAACTCACAACCCTTCGATTGGGAGTCCGACTCTCTAACCATTAGGCAATGACTTCCCCATAGAATTGTTTTTACCCATCCGAAATGCATACACACAGAGCAGTGAACACACACACACACACTGTGAGCACACACCCGGAGCAGTGGGCAGCCATTTATGCTGCAGAGCCCGGGAAGCAGTTGGGGGTTCGATGCTTTGCTCAAAGACACCTAAGTCGTGGTATTGAAGGTGGAGAGAGAGCTGTTCATGCACTCCCCCCACCCACAATTCCGTCCGGCCCGAGACTAGAACTCACAACCCTTCGATTGGGAGTCCAACCCTCTAAACATTAGGCCACGACTTCCCGATGTTATTTTGTAAAGAAACACTACACATAGGGTTTGTTTTTTTGATAGAGCTGCACCAATTGCACTTTTCTTGGCTGATTCTGATTTCCGGTAAAATGTATAGGTTAGTGTGATCTACCGATTTTTGCAGATTCTGACTTTTTTTCCCCCTAAAAGCTATAACTGACAGCATATATATATAATTTTCTTCAGTGCAAAGTAAAAAAAAAAAAAAATTATAATAGAACAAGAAAAAATTAATATATATATAAAAAAAAACTTTGATTCCAAGAGTGTGTTCATTTATTTATTATTCATCCCAAAAATGGGGGTTACATTTGTCTTGCGTTTGATTAAATTAAAGCTAAATTTGCTTTAAGTTGTCTGCCGTTTGTACTTATTGCTTTCCTTCCGAAAAAATCGGAAACCGAATTAAAAAAAAATAAAATCTGAGATTTTATTTTTAGGCCATATCGCCCAGCCCTAGGAGCACTTTAAAATTGAGAGTGACGGGGCAAAATGCAAGTATTCATAGCAAGTAGTAAGTAGTATTCATAGCAAATGCAAGTAGTCATAGTGGCCTCGGAGCCTGCGAGTAACGTTACCTTCGCCCAGCCTACCATCCCCACGATGCTAGCGCAAAACAAGTGGTGCTAAAGGCGAATCCATAACACAGGGGATTTGCAGAATGATTGAAAAGGACATGATGACAATTAGAATGGTGGAGGGCGGACGCTTTAAAGAACTGATGGATATTGTTCAACCCCACTACAGCATTCCTTCGCGTTTGGCAATCACACGCCGCATTGAAAAACGATATGAGACAAAAAGAGATTCGCTCAAATAAGATCTACAGTCACCTGATGTAGTTGCCATCACTACGGATTGCTGGACTGCTCTAAACACGGCAAGTTACATAACTATTACTAGAGCCTGTGCCTTTATAACAAAGCCAAAGGTCGTTGTATTTTTGCTTTATAAATTTTAGGCTTATTCTCAAATTCAGATCGCGTTAGTGGGCGGTATTATTAGGCAATTTTAATTGGACAATTTGACCGGAGAGATTTAATTTTGTCAGACATTAAATTTTTTTTCCGGCCATTGTCCGGCATTACCGGACAATGGAAACCCTGGCACACTATGGCCTCGGTTAACCGTTAATAAAAAACTTGAAAACGTGCAGCCCTAGTCTGCACAGTCTTTTCTTGCATTCCAAGACATTAATAATGCAACCAGAGAACTCATGTCAGATGATGAGTTATATGTAGATCAGTTACACTGGTTTGAACCTAAGTCTCAAGCACTTTGTAGACAAGGTCAAAGACTGGATTGAAAGTGTAAAACTCCAATCCAACTAGGCAGAGCAATGTGATCCAGAGATTGAATGTACTGACAGTCACTCAATGGTTATTTGTTCTTCACAACTTCCCCTCTTTCCGAAAAAATCTGCTAGTCAAGTAGCCTCAGGCATGTCATCTACCACTTCTTCTAGGCTGAGAATTGAAGCTGAAAAGGCACGAGCCTTTAAGTTATAAGTTGTTGGAACGACCTAATGCTTTGAAACAGAAACAAGACCTTGAGAGGCAGGAGGCTTATCTCAAACCAAAGAAGGAAAATTTAGAGCTCCAAACTGCTATTGCTGCAGCTGAAGACAAACTTCAGGTTTTGTCCACGTATGATCCAGTTTGTAGTGTTTCTGATGCATTTGGTAGTGCAGCAAGGGCTGCCACACCTGCAGAAAGTTTAAAAGTTACATCTGATAATGCGGTATGTCCAAAAGCACATTTTCGTGAGTTTGCACCTGACGCTGATGTAGTTCCAACAGTCAGTGATGGGCAGCAGGATTTTTCTAGAACACAGCAACCAAGAACAGATATGAGCATTCCTGCACATGTTGATAAAGGAAGTTTGTGAAAACTTAAGAGTTAGTGTTGGCTGCAGATAAAGTTTTAACAGTTGGTGATTTTAATATCCATGTTGATAACGAAAAAGATGCATTGGGATCAGCATTTATAGACATTCTGAACTCTATTGGGGTTAGACAACACGTTTCAGGACCTACTCATTGTCAAAATCATACTCTAGATTTAATACTGTCACATGGTCTGTCTTCTCTCTTTTAGAAGAAAACAAACATAACCCCAGGTGTTTATTCAATCATGTGGCTAAATTAATTGAAAAAAAGCATCACACAAGTCAACAAGTGTTGACATTTCCCAACGTCACAGCAGTAATGACTTTATGAACTACTTTACTTCTAAAATCGATACTATTAGAGATAAAATTGCAACCATTCAGCCGTCAGCTACAGTATCACATCAGAAAGTGCACTATAGACCCCCTGAGGAACAGTTCCACTCATTCTCTACTATAGGAGAGGAAGAATTGTATAAACTTGTTAAATCATCTAAACCAACAACATGTATGTTAGACCCTATTCTAGTGCTGGGTGGTAAAACGGTTCATACCGAAAATCGGTTTATATTTTCATTACGATGTTAATTTTGAATATACCGCCATACCGGTGTATTTAATTACTCAGTGTTCGGAACGAACGTTATGCTGCGCCGCTGTGCGACACTGTTTCAGACGGACCCTTTAAAAGCATTCTGAAGACACTGAAGGAAAAAATGAAGGAGCTGTGCCACACTCGAAGATGCAGTCCAATAGTGAATTTTGAACTTGAAAAGGAAATGGAATACTTCAAAGATTCTCTATCACGTATTACATTGATTGTAAGCGACATTCAAAACATTGAGAAAGAGATAATTTGCTGAAGCCAAACAATCATGTGTCCTGAAGAAATCAAAGCCCACCACGTTTCACATCTGATCTTAAGATCAATACATGGATTCCAAAAGGTGTGCAAGAGGTTTACAAAAGGTCCCCAACTGAATCCCACCATAGAGGAGTTTGAGAACAGCAAATAATGGACCACTCCACTGTAAAACAGCAGTCTCTTGATAAAGAGACTTTGTCTTCAAACACTCTTTTGTGAGTTGGAGGCAATAATCAATAGTTGGCCCATCACTAAAGTCCAATGACCCAAACAATGTGGAGGCCCTCAATCCAAACCATTTGCTACTGCTGAAAGTGAAACATCCATGTCCCCTGGAGTTTTTGATAAAACAGAAAGAAGAGAAAAGAAAGAAAAAAGAAAAAAATGGAAAAGCCTAATGAAAAGTCTAAAGCCTGGGGACACTGTGTTGATTGCTGATAATTCCGCACCGTAAAACTCTTGGGCAATGGGTCGTATGCTACAAACATTCACAGACAACAAGGGTCTTTTGTGGCAAGCCCAAGTGAAAAACAACACGGGCACTATTTTACGTCCTTTTACTAAGCTTTGTTTACTTTTGGAGGCAGACTTGTAGTCTTAATTGAAGGATCTGTTTATTGCCTAATTTCAGGTTATCATCACATTGAAGGTTTTCTTTTTGATTCAGTCAAGACTGTGTGTTATCTTTAAGAAATTTGTTTGCTCTTACATATAAATAGTTTAGTAATTGTTTTGTTGAAAACAAATACAATTAGGGGCTGGTATATAACAGGCAATTTACTGTAACATGACAATATTTTTTATATATTAACAGTTTGATTAGATTGTTGATTTGCAAGTAATGACGTAAAGAAAAATTTTGTAACTTTCTTTGAGAGCCAATTTGGGTATTTTCTATGTATAGGTTTCAATATTATTTTCTTGTGTTTTTGATGAAGTTTTGGTTCTGTTTCTTTAACAGCCATGCACTTGCTATTAGACAAGGATGAATAGGTGCGATAAGGGAAATAAGGGAGGAACAGCTTTCTTACTGTCTTGCTGTCATTTGTGGATAAAACTTGTGTTTAAACGTTTAAGGAAAACACCAGTTAAAGGAATTTCAAAATGCAATGTCATAGGATTTAAGGTCCAACTGGATTTTGTAATTTAGTGTTTTGATTAAACTCACATTTCACTAGTTCACACTTACATATAATTAGCTGAGGTATGGTATGCGTATTTGGCGTGCTGTCCGGGGAAGGGCTCCGAGCTCGGGAATGGCCCGAACCTAGAGTCCCCCCCTTCCCCGTCTATTTATAAAGTGAACTTGAAGTGAGGAGATGGGGTGGAGGAGGGATGCTGTCCACCTTTGTTGATTAGGCTAAGTATCTGACGCGCTCCTCCCGAATCTTATTAATAAATTACATTTGTTACGGACCTTTTTGACTGACTTTTGTGATAAGTACCCATTTTTTTTTTCTGCCATGTTAAATGAATCAAGGACTATGCAAATACACTGTGCATTAAAAAAATTTAATAAATTTAAGGCCCTTTATGACCCATTTTAAGAGCTGCTCAAGTAAAATGTTTGAGTAGGGTTGGACAATGTCTGTGGTAATAGTATTGAGCCATAAAATTAAATGTACAGTTCAGATAGGCCTACAGGTTTTCATAGAACTTTTATAGAACATTTTAGCCTTTAGACAATTTTTATGTTGATTTATGTTTGCTGTGTTAAAACATGAGTTGATATTTGCATTGATCTGACAACAAACAAATTTTTGGAAATACAAATGCATTCTCTGCCATGAGGACGCACTTTAGAAGCACTGAAACATTGTGGTTTCCCCAGTAACGGCTGTACACAAAGCAGCTCGATGCTCATAAGCACTGTTTTATCAGGAATTATTGGTAAAATTACACGTTTCTGAGGGGAGTCAGTTCCCTGCAGATAAATTCAAATAAAGATGTCTGTGCCACGTGTTGACTTGAAACGTAGTGTTCATATTAAATGACATCATTGCCTTTAGAAGTTTAATCCAGCCGCATCGCGACTCTTGTCTTAAAACTGTAAAACTTTTTATGGCCTCAAGTTTGAAACAACTCACTTTAGGGTTTTTTCAGGATTCGCGGGAGAGCTGTATTTAAGGTAGCCCCTCGGGCAGAGTGCTGAACTTTCATAGTATATGTATACTAACGTATATGCAAATACACATGTAAACATAATTATAAAAAATATGTTCAAATAAATGTTCAAATAAAGCATTTTAGCCTTTCAATAAAGAAAAGGTATATGTCAAAATTATAATTGCTTAAAAAACCTCCATGATCATAACAGCATTGCTATTAAGAAAACTTCCTTTAGGTCAGCAGTTCACAATTCCAATAATATTGGGCATGTGTTATAATAAATACCCGAAATATAATAGGCCACCAAATAAAAATAATTAATAATACATAGATTATAAAAATGTACTTAATACATTAATAGGAGAATGAGCCTAATATTGTCTTGACTATCATTGATACACAATACTATCCTCTAATGTGGAATAATGTTTTTGTTAATAAAATAAAAGGAAAATATATATTTTTTTAATAAATCGACTAATCAGGATAAAAATAACCGGCCAACTAATCGATTACTCTGACTGAACTTGAATAATTACACATCAGAAACCACTGATTACAGATCAGACATTAGACTAAACAAGTTCTATGTTGTTGTGGCAATGCACTGTGTGCTGTATGTGCTTTGATATGTATAAAGCTGAATAAATAAGCTTTCATTTATGTATGGTTTGAAAGGATAGGACAATATTTGGCCGAGATACAGCTTCAAATATTGAGAAAATCACCTTTAAAGTTGTCAAAAAAAATTAAAATTAAGTTTTGATATATTTATGGTAGGAAATTAACAAAGTATCTTAATGGAACATGATCTTTACTTAATATCCTAATGACTTTTTGGCATAAAAGACAAATTGATCATTTTGACCAATACAATGTATTTTTGACAAATAAACCTGTGCTAAATATGACTGGTTTTGTGCTCCAGGGTCACATAGCTTACAGTAAAAGTCCGTTGTTATCTATGATTGTTAAGATCTTATTTTTACATAAAAGATCTGTGAATGTACAAATATTCATTAATGAACGAAATACATACCTCCTTGTTCCTCCTGTTTTATTCTCCATGTTTCTGGTTCCTCGTGTTTTATTCTCCAGGTTTCTGGCTCCTCGTGTTTTATTCCCCAGGCTTCTGGTTCCTCGTGTTTTATTCTCCAGGTTTCTAGTTCCTCGTGTTTTATTCTCCAGGTTTCTGATTCACTCGTGTTCTCTTCACTCTCCTCTTTAACAAACTCCATCTTCACAGCAGCAGATCTCAGTTCTGATGATACTCCTCCAGATATTCCTGCTTGATTCAAAACTTAGTTACGACTGTGAATACCAGAATATTATAGGTATTTATTGACCTGATTCAAAAACTGTATTTCTCATTCAATCAGTATCACAACAGAACAACAGAGAGCGCGGTGAAACTAATCTTCTTCTTCTGAGGTTTAATGGTGTTTGGCAAATAAACTAATGTGTTTAGCGCCACCCGCTGGACTGGAGAGTGAAAATTCGAGTATAATATTGTAAAATACTTTTTGTAGTAATACAGTATTGATTAGAGATATTAATATTATAATAGATAAATGTAGTAATAAATGTATTGGAAATATTTTAAAAACAAACTATTTACCATGTTCAACAATGTTTTGGTCCACTAAATATGAACTGGAGATGAACTGGATGTTAACTGGAAAAAAGTATAGTTAATAACAAATAAGTTTTTTATTAATAATAAGATTAGAGAGGTATCCTATAAAATATTACACAACATTTTTCTCGTTTGATTATGCAATACAATTTTTATTAAAAAATAAATAAATAAATAAATAAAAACACATGTCTGTATTAAAGAAAAAATATTGATAAACACGTCTTTGGTAAATGGGTGTCTTGTTCATTTTATATATTTTCATATAAAAGCAACAGAACTTGAATGAATACATCCAGATCCAGTTTATTAGCAACATATGTACGAGAGTGAATCCCGCGATAGCCATCTTTGCAGAGATGTATACAGTACTAGAGACCCATACTTGAGTAAAAGTACAAGTGCTCTATCAAAAAAGTGACTTGAGTAGAAGTTGAAGTGCTCTTTAAGTGCACCACACTTAAGTAGAAGTACTAAAGTATTCAACATTTTTTTACTTAAGTATTGCAAGTAGTCTATTTTAAATTTTACTACTCGAGTACTGAAAGTAAAAGTAGAAGTATTGTGTTATGTAGCTATTAAAGAAAGTAGTCAAAAGTTTGAACATATTGTTTTTACTATTTCAAACGATTAACCTAAAGGACAATCACAATTCCTTTGACTGTAACTTCTTGTAAACAAAAAACGGTTACTAGGGTTAGTTAGCCCAATTTGCAAAATTATGTAATTAATAACTTACCCTCAAGACATCAGAGGGTCATTTAGAATTTTTTACATTTTGGTCCAAAAATAGCAAAAACTACGAATTTATTCAGCATTGTCTTCTCTTCCGTGTCTGTTGTAAGACAGTTAAAAACAAAGCAGTTTGTGATATCTGGTTCGCGAACGAATCATTCGATGTAACCGGATCTTTTTGAAACAGTTCACCAAATCGAATTGAATCGTTTTAAACAGTTCGCGTCTCCAATACGCATTAATCCACAGATGAATTAAGCTGTTAACTTGTTTAATGTGTCTGACACTCCCTCTGAGTTAAAACAAACCAATATCCCGGAGTAATTCATTGACTCAAACAGTACACTGACTGAACTGCTGTGAAGAGAGAACTGAAGATGAACACCGAGCCGAGCCAGATAATGACTCGTTCACGAGTCAAGAACCGTTTCTGTCAGAAGCGTCCGATTCGTGAACCGAGGAGCTGCTGATACTGCGCATGTGTGATTTAGCGTGAAGCAAACCGACACACACAGAGCGTCTGAACCGAACTGATTCTTTTGGTGATTGATTCTGAACTGATTCTTAATGTTATGAGCCCAGGTGCAGTCAACGCCAATGACGCCATTGCATCGAGCGCAAAAGAATCGGTGAACTGTTTTCTTCAACTGGTTTACTGAATCGAACTGTCAGAAAGAACTAACGTTACTGGTGATCCGAGAACCGATGCAACCGGTTCTTGACTCGTGAACGAGTCATTATCTGGCTCGGCTCGGTGTTCATCTCTCTCTTCACAGCAGTTCAGTCAGCACGCGCAGTCTTCTTAATCGCTTGATTCGCTCAATGATGTGCCAGCTTCATCAAATCTGCCATCTACAGTTCTGGCAGTGGTTTGTAATGGAATGATTCGTAACATTATTATAATTGTAACGAGTAACGATAGTAGTTTTAAGTTCAATTGACTACAGACATTTTCAGTGTCTGCATCCCGTTTTATGCATGGTGGCTCCAAAAAAACAAATTGATGACAGTGATCATTTTTTTATTATTATTTCAAAGGACAAGCTCTCAAATTCTTTGAATGGATAAAACACACACAGGACTCCGTTACTTCCATTCTTCACATACCCAGGTGGAGAGTCTTTAAATATCTCTCTGCATCGCAGGCACTGGGTCAGTGACACTCTGGTTAGATTGCTCAGAAAATGCACAGTTCATTACACCTAATATACATAAAATAAAATAAATTAATTAATACAAAAAAATGAAAAATGTTTGATCACTAATTTTTTATTTTTTATTATTAGTTTTATAAATTATCCTAATTTGTTATTGAAGTGCATTACTGGATTTTTGTTGAATGTGGGGCCAAAATCATCACAATTAAAAGAACCAAAGACTTAAACTACTTCAGTGTGTGTGCACTGAATTTATTTAATACATGAGTTTCACAATTTGAGTTGAATTAATGAAATAAATGAACTTTTCCACAACTTCATAATTTATTGAGATGCACCTGTATATCCTCACAGAAACTAATATAGGATGTTACAGTCTCTGAGAGTTCATCCAGATCGATGGTAGCAGCTGCAAAAACACTCCAATCAGTGAGGTTGAATCAGGCCCACTCTGTTTCGTTGGTCCATCTCTTTACAGTCTTTATTACAGGTTTAGCAGATTTAATTTTTTCCTGTAGGTTGGTATAAAATGAATCAGGCATTGATCAGACAGCCCCAAATCTGCTTGGGGAATAGAGTGATGTACCATGAAGCTGGATTAGCTGGCTGTGCGGGTAAGTTTCAGGTTAGTTTGTACCAATCCTGGGTTTTAGGTACCATGTAAGTGGCTTGTCAGTTAGCGGTATTCATTGCCATAGTAACGTACACTACACGGCTAACCTGCTCCGGGGCTGATATGTTCTGGGATAGAGATCTCAAACTGAAGCTGGACCAATCAGATGTGAGAGAAGTGACACATGTCTGACACAAAGTCACTCCAGTTTACCTTGCTCCAAATTAAAGATCACTTATGCTGAAAAAAATATTTAAGTCTGGCTTTATGATAATTATGGAGTCATTTTATGATTAATATAATTATTATGATTAATATTATTATTATCTATTACACACAAGCAATTTATGTTTAACAGTTATAATAAATCATTTATTTTAAATATATTAAGTAATGTATGCAGATCATGTAATAGAAATAAGCTGTAGCATAGAAAGATTGCACTATTCAATCTGACCTTTCATGTTCGAGTCTCTATCACTATATATTTTCAAATGTATAAAGTAACTTAACAAGTTTCACTTGTGACATCACTGATAGAGCAAAATAATTTATTTTATTTGTCCTCCTTCATATTTCATATGTTTAAATTTGTCATATTCTTCAATCTCTTAACCTTTAGCAAAACCTTTGACCTTTAGTTTTGAAACTCGCTGTCTCTCGCAAAAAGTAAATCAACCAGTGATGTCACACATTCATGTGCACGTGCTCCCCAAACTCTGGATCAAAGCCTGAGTTGACAAAGAAAGTTGATGAGGAGCATCATGGTACCAACAAAGCCAGATTGGAGAGGTTTGGTTTTGTCAACTCAAAACTAATCCTGTAACACTGAATTTGTGCAACTATCATCATGGTACAAGCCCCTGATCAACGAGTTTCTGTAAAGCCAGGCTCACGTGCAGAGAGATGTGAACACGAGTGAAACTCCCGCGTCGAATGGACTGGCTTGCAGGTAACAAAGAGCACTTCTAGATCTGAATAGCACATCAACTTTAACACAGCTACATCTGCACACCACCGTTCATTGATGTATACAAGATTTCCCCATTGATTCTGCGTCACGATCTGCTCTAATGATTGTGTAAATATGAGAAATACCATGAACTGCTTGCTTAATTTATTAGACATTTAAAGCTCTAGCTCTAGTGTCTTTCACAAGTAAAATAATATTCATTTTTATCCAAGAAGAATCAAGAGGAAATTAAAAAAATCGAAAAGAACAAGTTGTTGTAAAGGAAACCAGTCAGTTTAGCTCAAAGGGAATTATGATATTTATAGGGAATTTGGTCAGAATCAGTTTGACAGCTGATCAGTTGGCCAGTGATTCAATGAATGAGCCTCATAACATCAATCAAAAATCTAAAATAAAAAAATATATAAAAATGTCTTAGCATGGTAACAGGATCAGCAGTTTAAGACATTATATAGTAAGCACAAAACAAAAAAAGATATTATTTTCAATGTACATAAGACTTTATTGGATAAATCAAAAAGACATGTAAACTAATCTAACAAACACATTCATGCACATCATTGCACAATTTGCAAAGGCAAAGAGAGGAAAGAATGAGTTTAAGAGAGTGAAAATTTGTTTTGTGATTGGCACAAAGATGAGTCTTTGACCCACTTAGCCAGCGCTAAATCACTAGACGAGACAAAACAAATAAAATAAAACCCATTACAAATGAGGCATTTGTTACATCCAGTGGGACAAAATTACTTATTATACTGCATAAACATAAAACAATGTCTGCATTTGTGATCTGAAAAACAACTAACAACAAGCCTACTCTACTGCTCAAAATGTTTGTCCTTGAAAAGTTTGAACTGCTCAACTTTATAAAAACAGCTGGTGTGCCACAGACACACTGCAAGCTACTGGTTCAGGAAACAGTCCTCATCCTCCATAAAATGCGCAGCACACATCTGAATATTTGAGTTTGACTGTTCTGGAACAGTGTTGAAATGCAACTTAACCACTGATTTCTATTCATGTCCTCTTTTGGAAGGCCAAACAGAGTTTCACTTCAACGAAGCACACAGTGAAACATGGCAGCTGCTGCAACAGAGAGAATAAAAGTAATGCCTTCTATCTTTGCGTGAACCTTTAGGTTGGTGTAATGCAATTCTTCCCACATAGATGTAGAGATGTGACGGCATGGTAGAACTAGACGATTTAGGTGAGTGTGGTTGACCCTTAAATTTTGTAAAGGATATCTCTTTAGATTTGACACTTTAGTCTTTGAAACTTAATAGGTCTTATATGCATGCACCAAGAGCTTGTAACACTCCAAAGAGAAAATGTTTTTTGAAACTGGATCACATGACCCCTTCAAGACCCTACTGAATCATAAAACCTGTGGAAAATAGGCATTCAACGTGTGATTCTCAAGGTATCTTTTATGTGACAAAGACCTTCCACACTAAAGAGCAGGTGAAAGGCTTTAATGAAGTGTGAGTTAACAAATGAATGTTGAGTTTTCCTTTCTGTGTAAATGTCTTTCCACAGTGAGAGCAGGATAAAGGCTTTTTCCCAGAATGAATTAACATGTGCTTCTTAAGGTATGATTTCAGTGTAAAACTCTTTCCACACTGAGAGCAGAAGAAAGATTTTATCCCAGCATGAATTGACATGTGCCTATTAAGAAACAATGTATGTGTAAAACACTTTCCACACTGAGAGCAGCTGAAAGGTTTTTCTGAATTGTGAGTTACCAAATGAATCTTAAGTTGTCCTTTCAGTCTAAAACTCCTTCCACACTGAGAGCAGCTGAAAGACTTTATCCCAGCATGAATTAACATGTGATTATTAAGGCTTGATTTCTTTGTAAAACTCTTTTCACACTGAGAGAAGGAGAAAGGCCTTATCCCAGCATGAATTAACATGTGGTGCTCATGGCTCGCTTTACACGTAAAAGTGTTTCCACACTTAGAGCAACTGAAAGGTTTTTCTGAAGAGTGAGTTACCAAATGACTCTTAAGGTGTTCTTTTAGTGTAAAACTCTTTCCACATTGAGAGCAGCTGAAAGGCTTTATCCAAGCATGAATTAACAAGTGCCTCTTAAGACTTTTGTAAGATGTGAAACTCTTTCCACACTGAGAGCAGCTGAAAGGCCTTTTGACTTCTGTTGTTTTAATGCTGCAACTCGTTGATTTTTCTTCATTGACACCAGGAGCTTTCTGATCCTCATATTTCTGATCCACCTCTTTCCGATCTTGTCTTTCTTCTTTCATTTTCATCAGGCCTAAAATTAAATCATAATAAAGATTTAAATGAATTGAAACGTTTTTTTAAATGTACAAACAAAAACTGTCAAAACTTTCCCTTTTTAACACCGATCCAAGAAAATCTCAAAACACTGCATTATGTCTCCATGCCAGTAGATGGCGATGTACTTTTAGTCATTCCTTTATATAATCCAAAATTTGGGTAGACAAACATTGCCATGCTTTTAATGGTACTAGGTTCAGCCCTATTCATTCATGCCATTGTATATTCACGTCACTAGGAGGATGTGAATCCAAAAATGTTTTGTGGAGTTTTTTAATATTGTCTTCTTTGCATCTGTAAAACCAGCAAACATCATTCTCTTCTTTAATAAACTTATACAGGAGTTAGAATCATCATTGAGAAGACAAAAACATGGATTAGACATGTAATCACGTTGTAGTAAAAAGAATAAAACCAAATTCACGTGTCCATATGTTGACAACAATTGAACATTCCCAAAACGTGGAGAAAAGTACCTTTTGTAACGTGGAAATGATAAAGTGTTATAGACAATACAGTGTTACAGATATGGCAGTTATAGGTTGATTAGGTTCATTTTAAACCTTTTATGTTATTTATGCTCTATGGATGACTTTGAAATGGATAGATGAGAAGGTTTTAGAAATTGAGATCAGTTTGACCACACCCTCTTCTAATAGACCGATAAATCAAAGTCTGTTAATTCACAATTCCATATATGTTTAATATAGAGAGGTTTTGCAGTATGATCATTAAGCCTACTATATATTAAAGAAATAGATGGCCGACCAGAGGATGGTGTGATCCAATCCCAGATAAGATGAGAGGAAATGGGGATGCCCAATGAACTCCACAGACCTTGAGAGCAGAGCGTAACTAAAAAGACAAATTATGATGATGATAGTAAACAAAACCTAGTTCTTGGTTCTTGAAATTGAGTCCTTGGTTATCATACAAGTGTGTGCATGTGTTAATGGCCAATTTAGACCAAGAGGGCTGGACAAATGGGAGATTTCCACAAACATTTTTTAAATTAATTAAGTTGTGCCATAAGGGTGTGCTGTTACAAAACTGTCAGGCATTCCACCCATTTCCAGATCCTAATTTATCATTCCAGATAAACTGGGAAAGTATGGAATTGATCTCTTTAATAGTAACCTGGAGAAGGGGAAAGTGGCAACATGGAAAAAAATGTATTAAGCTGAGATAACAAATTCAATTTGATGGTGGAGATTATGCGTTGAAGAGAGACTTTAAGACTATTCCATCTTTGAAATAATATGATTATGGTCAAGAATCTTAATCTGTGGAATGTCAGATTTCCTGATGGCTTGTGCTAGTGGTTCAAGGGATAAATAAAACAGTAAAGTTGAAAGTGGACATCCCTGCCTCGTTTCACATTGTAAAGGGAACGGGGTGAGATAATATTACCAGTTAAGACTGATGCCTCAGGTAATTGGTAGAGTGTCTTAATCATAGAAATGTTCACCGAAACCAAAATATTGCAGAACTGGCCACATATACAGTAGTTCCATTCTATCAAGTGAAAAAAAAAGTCTGCAAAATTGAGTACATGAAACAGTAAACGCATATTATCGGACATATGACACCCCTTTATAAAACTGGTTTGGTCCTCTTTGATTAAGCTATGAATTACTTTTTCCTTGCGTGAGGCAAGAGTTTTACAGGACTCTATAATACGACAAAAAAAAAATAGGTCGCACCGATATGACCAGCAATTCGAGGGGGGGGGGGGGGGGAGTCTCAGCGATTCTGAAAGTCTCCCTGTCATTAAAAAACAGACAGACACTAGAGCCCTGCATTTCAGCCCGAGCCACAACCTTTTTAACGCTCCTTGAGCCGGGCTTCAGGCTAATTTTCATGTCATAGTTCAGACATGGGCCGGGCTCCCTCCTGTTTAAACTTCTCCTTTTATATTTTAGACATTTATTAATTAGTGATAAAACAAAATCACCACGCTGGTGGAAACAACACGAGACCTTTCTGCTGTGACGGTCAAGAGCGACTCAATGGTGTTTAGAGTCCCGCAGCAGCAGCACAGCAGAACAGTTCTCCGTTCAGATAGACGCAATAGGCTTAAAGGGATAGTTAGAATATTTTGAAGCATCGAAAAAACATTTTGGTCCAAAAATAGCAAAAACTACGACTTTATTCAGCATTGTCTTCTCTTCCAAAATTAAGTTGAACATTTGAAGGAGTATTTTTGGAACTGATCAGAGCGAGAGCGTCGCAAAATGTCACAAAAGTAGTGTGTTTTTGGTTGCCAGGGCAAGACAACCCTGCACAGATTACCAAAAAAAAAAAAAAAAAAAAAAACAGCATTAAGGGACCAGTGGATGGAGTTAATTTTCTAGAGCATCAACGGAGTTGTGCAAGTGTTTTTGTTTGTACCCTGCATTTCAATGATGCTTGTTTTACAAACAAGGCCCAGTTTGACGACAGATTTGCATATCGTTTATTTCTTAAGGATGATGCAGTCCCAATGAAAAAGGGTCACGATCGTGTGTTGGAACCGCAGGCAGTGAGTAAAACTGCTTCAAATATCTCTGTGTTGTTAACTTAGCTATCGGCGCGTAAGCACATCAAGTAAACAACATGTGATGTTGTCATCAAACTGCACTTTCCACATGTACACCTTAAAAAAAAAAAAAAAATAAAATAAAAAAAAAGACGACATAAAGTGGAACTTAGTCATTTTCCAAAACCGCTAAGCAAATATATACAGTTTCAGTACATACCACACAGAGACGTCGTTGCTGATGCTGCTCTTGTTCAGTTTCAGCCTCTGGATCTGATTCTGGATCATAAATATACACTGAATCTGACTGTTAGCCATGGTTTGTTTTGGATGATGGTTTTTTCCTCACGGTAATGTCACAGCTTCCAAAAGCTCTCAACGCAAAAGCCTACTGGTGCTCGTGATTCTTTAGTTTAACCTCACCACGCCTCGTAGTCGCTGATTAGATCTGCAACATTGTAAAAGGTCCGTCTGAAACCGTGTCGCGCGGCCACGGCGCAGCAAAACGTTTGTTTGGAACGTTGAGTAATCGATATGGTGGTATATAAAAAATTAACATCATAACGAAAATATACACCGGTTTTCGGTGTGAACCGGTATACCGCCCAGCACTAAGTGACATACAGCCAAGTACTGTGACCCATACTCTGAATTTGTGCTCTGCATTTAACCCATCTAAAGTTTGTTTTCTAAGATTAATTATGTATTGTGCATATGGTAAGGGAGCAAACTTTCACCTGTAGTAAGACAGCCATGTGAATACAAACATACCACAGCCTTTGAAACATGAAAAAAACCTTTTGGTGAAATACAGTAATTGTTTTCTAAGAAGAATTACGTACTGTATGTACAGTTAGGGAGATACTGGCAAAATTTCACCTGTAGTAATTCAGTCTTGTAACTACAAATGTTCTACAACCTATGGACCATTAAAAAAAATATATATAATATATATATATATATATATATATATATATATATATATATATATGTATGGTAAATAATGAATTATGGTATTTTTTAAAGAAAATAGTTTATGTGTACTGTACATAGATTAAGGCTGCTTTTGTCTGTAGCGACATATTGGTTAAATATTTTAAATATTTCAGTTGGCCGACAAGACATTTACTATGGCATTGAAAACATAATTTGTATTAATTACTGGACTTCATTTTGTATTAAGAGATAAATTTGCAGACATTCCCTAAAGCAGCCTAGGCGAATATCCAGCAAATATCAAACCTAAAACTAACTTTACTGCGCTGTAGAACATTTGCAGTAACGTCACTATAGGACTGTGGTTAAGTAGAGCATTATTTGCTTGTTCAGTACGTTTTAATGTATTGGTAAGGGTTTTTGCAGCAGGCTTTGCAAAAATGCAAATTGACTTTTACTGTAAGATGTGTATTTAAGAAATTGATTTAAGTCTTATGTTTATACAAGGGATCTGTGAATATACCACATTTGTCTTTAATGACTGTTTAAAGAATAAACACATACCTCCATGATCCTCTTGTTTTATTCTCCGGGTTTCTGGTTCCTCGTGTTTTATTCTCCAGGTTTCTGGTTCCTCGTGTTTTATTCTCCCGGTTTCTGGTTCCTCCTGTTTTATTCTCCGGGTTTCTGGTTCCTCGTGTTTTATTCTCCAGGTTTCTGGTTCCTCGTGTTTTATTCTCCCGGTTTCTGGTTCCTCGTGTTTTATTCTCCTTGTTTCTGGTTCCTCCTGTTTTATTCTCCAGGTTTCTGGTTCCTCCTGTTTTATTCTCCTGGTTTCTGGTTCCTCCTGTTTTATTCTCCAGGTTTCTGGTTTCTCGTGTTTTATTCTCCTGGTTTCTGGTTCCTCCTGTTTTATTCTCCGGGCTTCTGGCTCCTCGTGTTTTATTTTCCAGGTTTCTGGTTCCTCGTCTTTTATTCTTATAGTTTCTGATTCTGGTTCCTCATGTTTTATTTTCCAGGTTTCTGGTTCTCTCGTGTTCTCTTCACTCTCCTCTTTAACAAACTTCATCTTCACAGCAGCAGATCTCAGTTCAGATGATACTTATCCAGATATTCCTGCTTGATTCAACACTTAGTCTCGACTGTGAGGACCAGAATATTACATGACCTGATTCAAAAACTGTATTTCTCTATTTACAGAAACAACATTTCTAACAGTTTGTAGTAAACCAACATCACGAGAAAACAACAGAGAGCGCGGTAAAACTATAAACTTCTTCCTCTGAGGTTTAATAGTGTTTGGCAAATAAACGAATGTGTTTAGCGCCACCCGCTGGACTGGAGAGTGAAGCGACGAGAGGAAGATGTTTTCTTTTTGGGGGAAAAGCCGATCTGCACAAATATATGATAAATAAATAAAGCGTTTGAAGCCCAATTCATGCGTCCCGCAAATTGAGACTGTGTCACGCATAATCAATGCTTGCTCAAAAAAAGTTGATGGCTCTATATCCTCGAACCCCAGGCAGCCAAACGAACATTACTTGACAGTTCAGCACTACTGCGAGAGCGGGAGCGAGCGAGTTTGAATGAGAGATGAAGTTTACATCTTTATAATTTCTGTTTTAACGGTTTTCCTACATTATTTATATAAAAATATGTTATGTAGGCCATAACTCAGTTTACTATTTGACTAATTTAATTTGAGGTGGCATCGTTGTTAACTTACAAAAATGATGATAATTTGGTGGATTTAGATTTTTCCGTTAATAACAGGTAGTGTATTCCGATGTAAAATTAACAGTCGCCTGAGGACGATCAACAACCATCTTATCTGAGCTCAAAACGCTGTTTGAGCAAGTGTCAAGATACTAAAAATAATAAATACATAATTATGAACGTGTTTATGTGTTTATTTTTGTTCTCTGTACGTTATTTTAATAGCAATTAATGATTATGAACATAAAAGCATTACACGATATATATATATATATATATATATATATATATATATATATATATATATATATATATATATATATATATATATATATATATATATATATATATAAAATACCATCGATGAAACCATTTATTTGTTCACTCCTTCCTGATATAGTGAACTCAACTGACATACACTATATAGGGATTAGTGAATGAGTGAACTCCCTTCCCTTGAGTTGTGATGTTAGACTTTTTTTTAACTGTTCCTGTGGTGTTGAGCAACTATAATTCATTTTAACCCTATAATTTTATATTATAATTTATTTAAAGTGAATAAATTGTAATGAAAAATAAATAAAATAGCTAAAGTAAAATGTAAGTGGAAGTGCATCAGTCAATGTTAAGGGGAATAGGGCATTATTAATATACCATGCAAGACGTGTGTGTGTGTGTGTATGTGAGAGAGAGAGAGACGAGAGAGAGAGCACACGATTGTGTGTGAGTGACCGAGTGATTTAGCGTGAGTGCGTTTTTATGTGTTCAAGTGAATGTGTGTGTGTGACGGCACACGACTGGTCAGAAAGCAGTGTGTTTATTATCATATATGCATTAGTCAATAATAGTTTTTTTTAGAAGCTAACGTTAGCCAATGGAAAGCATTTTACTTACCTATCTGGGTGCATCCGTGACAGGTGTCTGTTAAAGTTTGAGGTTGTCCCAGTCTTTTCCTCGATTGTGTGATTACACACACAACATTTAGCGCTGCTCTTTCAGCATTAGATGCAAAATTCCTGTATTTTAAAACAGCAGTATTTGGAGAAGCTCTCAAGCATCCAAAATATCGACCCATGCGAGCTCCCTGCAGGAGCACAGAGACCTGGACCATTTACCTCCATGCACATATATGGACATTGGGAATTATATTGTTTTTGGTTTAAGTTACTACACAATTCAGGAGTTTAAAAGCCACAAGTATTTGGAAAGTTACGAGGCTTTCTGCTGTGGCTGTGTCCATCTACAGCAGGTGATGAAAACAGTGTTGTACTGGCCAAAGTATGTAAGTTTATTCACATGCGTTTTAGTGTATTGTAATTACATTGCATTTAGAATGCACTTCTTGACCAAAATGACAAAGTAATTAACTACGACTGTTTCGCAAACACTAGATTGTAACGAGATGTTCAATGTATGCGAACGTTTCCAACATGTTTTGATGTAGGCTAAAGCTGTGAATGTTTAGTTATGATTTGATTTTAACCCAATGACACATACTGTATCAGGTTTTTGTGTTGGGGGCTGATAAAGTGGACAAACCAGTTCTGGGTTAGCTAGGGTAGTTAAATATGTGATTGCAAGATGTAAATGTCCTGGTTAGATTAAAGCCATTAACAGCGTGAATGCAAGGTGACTTACATCGTAAACAATATAATTCCCAATGTCCATTTATGAGCACTGAGGTAAATTGTTCAGGTCTCTGTGCCGCTACAGGGAGCTGCCTGAGAGCTTCTCCAAACACCGCTGTTTTGCGCTTGGTGGGAGCTTGTTCCTGTAAGGTCCCCTTTCTTTCGCCTCATGTTTTTGCATTGCTTTACTTTCTTCCTTTTCTTTCTCGTATTCGTAGATCCGTCTCGATCTGTTCAGCCGACAAAATAAATGCGGAAAAAATAAAGATCTCTGAAATGTTTAGTCGCGCCTCTGTGAAGTTCTGAAGGCATTGCCCCTGGCAACCGTTAGCGTATCCTGCCATCAGGGCCGACCGGCTCAGACCCCTCCCAAATCAACCCAAATCGGCACGTGACTCCTCACTCTCAATAGTGACTCGAGTCAGACTCCAGTCCGAGTCCAGGACTCGAGTACTCCATCACTGCGCGAGATGCATACCAGTTAGAAAAGTGTCTGAGTTATGTACGCTTGCTCCGATTTCATGCTGACATGTGCCAAAAAAAACTCTCACGATGACGAGGCGGCTGTGTCGGATAAAGCAGTCGAGCACAGTTGCTCTCCACCAACTGCGCTGATCAAAAGCATGATGGGAAACGATTGACTGACGACACAACTTCATGCTCATTGGCCGAGAATGTAAATTGATACATTTTCTCTTTATTCTAAGAATTAGATTACCCATTTATTTTTTCATTTATATTTACATGCAAACTAAACAAAAACAAAACACGCCTAGTGAAGTTAAGAATTAGGACATGCGTTTATTTAATTTTCCTTTAATAAGAATTCTTCCTTGTTGTAATTTTCACTTTATTTTATTGTATGTTTGTGTGAATTAATAAATCAATCAAATTAAAAATATACATGCACACATACATATCTAAACAGACTATTTAGCCATTATGCCTCATCTTTGTGTGGTTTCATCTGAGAAGTGTCAAGTGTCGATTACATCCACTTTGTCTGCGATATAAAATGCGAACACAATCTCCTCCATTGCTGACGTTTGCAGGCAATAAAAAAGTGGGATTCAGGAAGTGTCTGACTTCAAAGGTCTTTTTTGACCCCTCCCCTTACTGCAGCCGCCTACTCTAGCCGACATTTCAGGCGAAGCATAGCGCATCTCAAACAAGCCTACTTTCGTCGCCCCCCTTCTCGCGTGAGAAGCTAAGTGATGTCATGCGCCTTGTCGTCTTTAAAGGGTAAGTTCACCCAAATAGCAAAATTATGTCATTAATAACTTACCCTCATGTTGTTCAAAACCTGTAAGACCTCCTTTTATCTTCAGAACACAGTTTAAATTTTTTTAGATTTAGTCTGAGAGCTCTCAGTCCCTCCATTGAAGCTGTGTGTATGGTCTACTGTCCATGTCCAGAAAGGTAAGAAAAACATCATCAAAGTAGTCCATGTCACATCAGAGGGTCTGTTAGAAATTTTTGAAGCATCGAAAATACATTTTGGTCCAAAAATAACAAAAACTATTCAGCATTGTCTTCTCTTCCGGGTCTGTTGTCAATCCGCGCTCACGACTCCGCAGTGACGCTGCTGACGTAAGACACTGTTTACGTAAGACGCTGCTGACGTAAGACGTCTTGTATCGTTTGTATTGCTTTATTTAATTTTTTTTAAATGGTGCGTAAGTGTGCATGCCGCAGAGGTCTTGGTTGCTAAAAACAACCACGGGGACGTAAAAGTGCATTACCAACGCCGACAGATGAACGTATTCACTTTTACTCTTTCCCAGTAAATGATCCAAAGCGACTAAAACTATGGCTGCTATGTGTTCAGCGAGATGTTGATTTACCTCTCCAAATCGTCAGTCTACTGAAATTATGCAGTAAGCATTTTTCACCAGATGACTTCAGGCCAGATACGGGAAAGATTGTTTGACTTCTCAGTTTTATTAAAAACAGTTGTTAAAAGTTATGTTATGCTATGCTTTGGATTAAACTGTAAATTACATACTAATTAAAACTGTACAACCAAATGTTTTAGGAGACTTCAAATTATCCACTGCAGTTAAGCCAGGACACAAAGTCTGAAGGCCTTACCCCTGTACAGGGTGCAGAGTCAGAATCACAGGAATCTCAGGCAGCAGCTACACCTTCTACCAGTCTGCTTCCAGTAGCAAGTGAGAAAGAGGTGAACAGAGAGGAATTTCCAACCATAGTTTTAGCTGGTGTTCCCCAGTCAACCCCACGTAAATCATATGACAGACAAAGTTCTGTGCGAGAAACTGGTGCTATCAACTCCAGAGTCAGCGAAGGATCCATCCCATCCATCAACATCAGGGACATACTATGCCATGCCTGTCATAAAGTCCTTTCAATCTGTATGTATATATTTAACAGCTAGTGAGTAAGTGCGATCTATCTATATTGCAACACTTGTGAATGCCCATATGGTTTCACTCTGGACAAAGGCAAAAAAAGACCTGAAAGCATTTCTGACTCAGTGAAAGATGGAAGATCTATTCTAAATTATTCTTCCCAGACCATTTCTGTCTCATCTCTTCTGTCCCTTTCTCAAAAAAGGAAACATTTAAAACTAATTGATTTTTTTATTTTTTTTTATCAGTAATCAGTGACAAATCAAACTACTTTTTAGACTGCTGGTTAACATTAGGTCAGTCTTTACATATATCATGTTCATTCGGTTGTGTGACAGAAAATATGTAAATGCGAACAGCTTTATTGGAAAGTATCCTATATATTATATAAAAATTTATGAGAGCTGGATTAGAAGAGATCAGATGTAAATGCCAATAGTTGGTGCATGACATCATAGTCGCATGTAATGATGATTATTTAGGTTTTCTGAGAATCTTTGCGTCTGCATTTGAAACAAACATTTGGTTTCTCTTTTAGGCTCTTTACTCCTGATGTCCATGCTTCATATCTCAGCACTTCTTACTTTCTACACTTCTTACTCTAAACATATTAAAACTGTTATTCTGTTGAAGCTGCTTTTTATTTTAATAATGCTAATTAATTAATTGTGTGTGTGTGTGTGTGTGTGTGTGTGTGTGTGTTCTGAGCTGAAGTGTGATCTGCTGAAGAGTGAGCTTGATGCTTTTAGCTCATAATGCAACACTTAATGTTTAATGTTTATGTGTGGTTTCACACTGAACAAACTGTGAGTTTCTGGCTAGACGTGTAAAAGCAACTTAACATGCCTTGTTAGTAGTAGTAATTTGAGCAGTTCAATAGTTCAACAGAATCTAAATTAGTATTCTTGAATACAAGTTTCCCTGTACAATGAAATTCTTTCTTTGCTGTCCACATTGAATGCAAAGACAAGTGCAAACTATGCAAAAAAAAAAAAAAAAAAAAAAAAACAGACATACATATACATACAAACAAACATGGTGACCCATACTCAGAATTCGTGCTCTGCATTTAACCCATCCAAAAGTGCACACACACAGAGCAGTGAACACACACACACACACTGTGAACACACACTGTGAACACACACCCGGAGCAGTGGGCAGCCATTTATGCTGCAGCACCTGGGGAACAGTTGGGCTGTCCTTGAGCAAGCCTTTACCATGGGAATTTTTACACACACACACACACACATATATATATATATATATATATATATATATATATCAGTGGTTTTCAACCTGTGGGTATTGCAGACAATTACTATTAAAATAAATAATATATTGTTCATATATGTAAAAATGTCTGAGTCATAACATAAAAACATAATTTCATATAATTAAATAACAAAAAATAAATATTAAACTGTAACTATGCTTCCACTATTTGAGCTCGCTGATTGGTTTAAGAATAAACCACCAATTTATCTTAGATATTTTTGCTGCATATGCTAACGAACAACAGCAGTTGTGCCAAGCCTGAGTTATTTACTGTTCATTGCCAGTTCATTCAATAAATACAGTTAACAATCTAGCTTCTGAGTACTAATTTATTAACCCAACAATAGTGGGGTCAGTTAATTTTGTTGAAGTGGGCCACGCAAACATATGTGTTTGGTTGTGTGGGCCGCGAGTTTCAAAAGGTTGGGAACCACTGATATATATATCTTTTTTACCTATTGCCCAAATATAATTTGTCAAAAGTAGTAAAAACTATTGAATATTTAAATAAGTCTTTTTTTTTCATTATAGGTTACAGAAGCAACAAGCTCTGTCGCAATGGAACCAGTAGCCTTCAAAAGGTGTGTAGACTTTATTTTGGACAAAGGATTGAAAATAGACGTGATCACCACGGACAGGTCCCCCTCAATAAGAAAGACTTCCAGAAAAACGCGGATTTTTTTGTGATTGTTGGGGGCAAAAATCCTTGATTTTGTGGCACGTTTTCTTAAAAAATGCGATGCAATATGCGGGATAGTTTTGCAATTTTATGCGATGAAATTGCGTGAACTTGAAAAACTGCGGTTTGATGAAAAAGAGAAAAAAAAGGTGATTCCCCCAACACCTTTTTCTCACTAGGCTACTACCTTAATGTAAAGAGTAATTTCTTATTACTTCCTATGATAAGCGACCATACTAAATCACAGAATATTTAAGTTGCAATCTCTTACTGCAATGTAAATTATTTTACATACTACTAATATAATTACAACTGTAAGTTTTTTTGGTACTGTGAAGGGGGTGTTGGGAGAGTCACCTTTTTTCTCTATTTCACCAAACCGCAGTTTTCGCAAGTTCTGGCAATATAATTTGGCTCCACTGTCATGTAACAAATTGGGAAACTGCTTTGCGCGTTCTTTTGCGCTTATTTTTGTTGGCAAATAAGAATGATTTGCGCGCTTCAAGTTTCACCCTGGTTTCACCACGGGGTTTGCAGATGATGTTCATGTCACGTAATTACATCACTTCATAAGGTTCCTATGGCAATAGGGGGAAAATGGCGCTTTACTTGTGAGAAGTAAACGCAACATTTTTCAACTTTCTGCTAATATATATGTGAGTTTTTTGCAATGAAAATACAGGGATTATGAAATCATGCTAGCCCCGCATATTTTGCTTTCTGAAATCGGCAATTTATGCGGCAAAAGAGCGGCGTATTTGAAAAAATGCAACCCCGCATAAATATGCTGCCTTTGGCTGATTATGCATTAAATCAGGTGATCGCATAATCACGTTTTTCTGAAGGGACTGATTAGAGAAAACAATTACTATTAGGTCTAGTAATAATAACAATAATAGGCCTACTGATGTTGATGATGACAATAATAATAATAACAACAACAATAAAGCATGTAACCTCATATTATTATATAGCAATTGCCTAGTAATGATGATATGCCTACTACTACTCATAATAATAATGCCTGCAAGCTCACATTAGAAGTCTGGTGCTTCCGCCAATTATAACTATAGCCTAGTAATGATAATAGGCCTACCTACCTAAAGGGATCCGAGATGTATAGCTTAATATAACATAAATTATGTCTCTTATTGAAATATGTAACAAAACCCGTGAAAGATGTTGTTTTAAAAAATCGACATCGTTTTTACACTGTGGGGGGCACCATTATTTTATGTGCACAGTAGATTTTGCGTTGATGACGTCAAATGGTTGCACTTGGTGAGCTACTAACGCTTTTTACCGCGACAAAACTCAGAAAATAAACACAAGAAAATAAAATACTGATACGATACCACATTGTGTGGCTTTTGAGTGTAATTTTCAGTCGGAGGGCAACAAAATAAGAAATATAGGACTACACTGATTTCCTAGCGATAAGAAGAGGAGAAAAGAATGGGAAGATTCATGTGGACGAATAAAACGTCCTAAAGACCCGCTTTTTTCTCCACTTAAGCACTGATGCCTTTGAGGTTTTTGGTGGACCACAGCTACTGTAACAGCTTACAAAAGTCTGAGATAAGAAACGCTTTGCCATCCTGTTATAAGGTAAACATGCCGAAGCTCATCATGATTCTGCGGAGGCTGGAGGAGTTTCTCAGTGCAGATTTCCCTTGAGATCAAGGGTGTTTAGGCTCCTTTTGGGGAAAAATCGATGGCACAGCATTTGGTTTAAGCCTATACTTATATCCATCACCATCTCTAAGCTCTTTTAGTAGCTGTAGTCATCATATCAGTATTTTATTTTCCGAGTTGCCTATTCCGACTTGTAATGTGGTAAAAACAGCAACAGGTAACAGCAGTAGCTCACCGAGTGCAACCATTTGATGTCATCAGAATAATGGCGCCCCCATAGTCCAATATATATATAAAACTATGTAATTTTAAAAAAATAACATATATCTTTCATGGGTTTTCAGTTACATATTTCAAGTAGAGACATAATTTATGGTATATTAAGCTATACATCTCTTAATACCCGGGGGATCCCTTTAAAAGATGATGTTTGTAAGGGTCTTTGTAGAACCATTAGTATTTCTGTGGTTTCTATTGTTTATTTTCCAGCAGGGTGTACTGGGTCATGGGTGTGGAGGATGATTACTGATGTACAGCAGGGTGAAAGGTTAAAACACTGCTGATGAACTGAATATCTTGTTGGATGACTGTTGATAGTCTGAGACTCATCAATATTACCAGAGCTGCTGAAAAGACTCTTTATTTCATGTCAGTAGTTCTGGTTTTCACCTTATTTATTATGCTGATGTTTACAGAACTCCTGTGAAGGGACACTTAAAGCTCATTTCATTGGTGTCGACAGACTGATGGCATTTGTTAATTATAAATCTGTACATTTATTTATGTTTTATGCTTTCAGCTGTATCTCTTACCATTATTTATTTTTGAAATAAATGTTATATTATATATATACAAGTGTAACATAACATTAATATAAAATGTTGATATAAATTTATATTTTAGTATTATTTTTGGAAGATTAGCTCCTCCCACATAAATCATGTCATCAGTGAAGCTTATCCCACATCAATCACACATTCACCAAATCAATTTCATCAGTGAGCATAAAATCATCGGGAAGAGCTGGAATCTGTAAAGACTGAGTTTATTAAAGAGAACAGAGAGAAGATGAGTGATCCAGAACCCTGCATAATCAAATACACTGCAAGATACTCAAGAACAAACAGGTTGGTGGTTATTTATTTATTTTATTTTTTTGATTGTTAAAAAAAATCTGTTTTTCAACTTCATCAGTTTTTCTTTTTTGTTGAATGCAGTCAGTGCTAGTTTGTGAGATAGAGACAAATAATTTAGAGGAGTTTCTTATTTTCCGACCATGCTGTAGAAAGAGCCCAAATGATGCCACATTTTTTTTTAGAAATGCTCCATTCAAAAAAAAAAAAATCATATCAATAAGTAACAGTGCAAGGCTGAAAGAACCTCAGAAACTTTGATCTCCCGAGACCCTAACAAAGACATGTTTTCAAAGCCCACTGAGTGAAGATGGCGGAAAACTTTTTCGCTTCCTTTGCAGTTGTTCCTTCTTCACAATTCACAATGGGGCTATTCCTCTACATTGCTGTACACTGGAGAAAAACATATGGATTAGCAAATGTTTATTTCATTTTTATGAAGAAAATCATATCACAAGTGTGCAACACCACCTTTTCTTTTAAAGATGTTACACTGAGGGGGTTCAAAAGAAAGTCGGATGGTACTGAAAAGTAACACCACTTCACTAGACAAATATTCTTTCTTTTCACCAGTGCATATATTTAATTACCAACAAAATAAACAATAGAGCAGTCTTTGTCTCTGTTCATATGCGTTATCAAAAATAAAGAAAACTTAGCGTTCAAGTCTAGTCTTTAGGTGAGATGAAACGATGATGAATCCACCAGGTTATCTGAGTGCGACGCAATGTTATAATCCTTAATCCAGTGAGTGAAGAGTCAGTGTAGAGTCAATGTGTGCAGTTGAAGGCCACGCGTCGTAGCCTCGCTATGCTATGGATGGTAATCCACAACTTCAAAACTATGCTTACACACAAAAAAAGCAAATGTCCAGAGCAGGAAGGACCAATGGTAGTCAACTGAAATATAATATACAACAAAGATAGTCCTTTGTTTGAGCATAAACTCAAAGTTCAAAAAATTATGCCTTTCAACCAGTAAGCAGGTAGTAGCAGTTCCACCATGAGGTTTCCCTCTACTAGTGATGTGTCGTTCATCAAAAAACGAATCGTTCTGTTTTGAACGAATCTTTTAGGTGAACGAATCGTTCTCGTTCACGTAATCCACTGACTCATATTTCTCGTTCAGTGAAGTTCCTCCCTCCACAGCAGCGCGGCGCTATTAGTAGCGCATGCGCAGCTCGGTGAACCGGGTAACAACCATTTCAACCTGTCAAATAATTACTCAACCTTGAGCCAATAGCCTTCGAGTATGAGATGTGACAGATTATGTGATTTGTTGAATGTAGTGAACGAATACGCCCTTCAATCTGAGTCTGAACTAGATCTAGAGATCTTATCGTTCGTGAACGAAATGACTGAACTGGTAACGTTACCCATGTCGCTCTTGCACGAGTTGAATGATTTAGTACATCTCATTCGTGAATGAAATGACTGAACTGAAACATGTCATTCGTGAATGAGCTGAATGAACGGATACATGTCGTTCGTGAATGAAATTAACTGTTACATAGCTTATCTCGTTCGTGAACGTAATGAATGAGAGTAAACCGGGTTAGTCTGCCATTTAGCATGTCAATCTCGGAAAATGCAAAGGTACAGCACTGTGCACATATGCTTGTTTTGATATTTAGCTTACAGAACTCCACGTTTAATCCCCGATTTATGAATGTGAATATATAATATACAAACTGTCTGACCAAACAATTAAAATGCTAATTAGGCAAGAAAACCTTGTGCTTTGTTCATCTAAACAACTTAATTAGACTTTATATATTGAATGCAATTATACACATTTTAATAAAGCCAGATCAGTTTTTGTAACAAGCGAATACGTTCGTTGACTAAAGACATAACACATAATACACAGTTTTTTGCCACCTGCTGGCATATTTTGTGTAATACGAAGAAATTATAACTGAACGAATCATTTTGGTGAACGAACTGAAAATTAACGAATCTCTAGAAAGAATCATAATTTCCACCACTACCCTCTACCAAATGAACACACTTGCTCTCTGACTACCAGGCTGATATCCTGTAACAATTACTCACTAGTGCCCTCAAGAGGTCCTAGTGGTATTACGCTTGTCAACTCTTTAGGCAATAGACAAGGAAAATACAATATAAAACCCAAGTAACGCTTAGCCTGTTACAAGTGAAAGGCTGAAATGACCTTAGAAACTTTGATCTCTCAAGATACAGACAATACGAATACATGTTTTCAAAGTGAAGATGGGGGAAAACTTTTTCCTTTTCTTTGCATCTGTTTTTTCTTCAAAACGTCCTTTATTTACCCATCATTCCCTCTCAGGTTCAAGCAGAACGATTATATAAAAAAAAATTTCATTGTGTATCTGTTGACATGTCTCAGTGTGACTGGTGCAATGGTCGTGTTTCTAGAGAAACAGAATATAATGTAACATGAGTTAGTTTAGAGTTAAATTCCCATCCAAACGACCCCCTGTTCATCAGCAAGGTGTGAACTCCTCAAGTCTGTGATCCTAGTCAATGCAAAGTCCAAATGTTAGTTGATGTCTCCATTCAGTGAATGTTTTTCTTGGCTTGATTTTTAGGAATAAGTAGGTGTGTGTCTGTGTGTTGGGGGGGGGGGGTTCCATGTCTTTAAACATGTCTTTCTGGGGGGTATGCCAGATGAATCACTGAATCTATTGTCAAAGTGTTAAGACTTATTAGGTTTCTTTCTAGTGTGACTCCTCTCATGTGTTTTCAGACTTGATGAATCACTGAATCTCTTGTCACAGTGTGCACACTTGTAAGGTTTCTCGCCAGTGTGAATCCTCTCATGTGTTTTCAGACTTGATGAAACACTGAATCTCTTGTCACACTGTGCACACTTATAGGGTTTCTCACCAGTGTGAATCCTCTCATGTGTTTTCAGACTTGATGAATCACTGAATCTCTTGTCACAGTATGCACACTTATAAGGTTTCACTCCAGAGTGAATCCTCTCATGTGTTTTCAGACTTGATGAAACACTGAATCTCTTGTCACAGTGTGCACACTTATAAGGTTTCTCTCCGGTGTGAATCCTCTCATGTGTTTTCAGACTTGATGAATCACTGAATCTCTGGTCACAGTGAGAACACTTATGAGGTTTCTCTCCAGTGTGGATCCTCTCATGTTTTTTCAGACTTGATGAGTTACTGAATCTCTTGTCACAGTTTGAACATGTATAAGGTTTCTCTCCAGTGTGAATCCTCTCATGTGTTTTCAGACTTGATGAATCACTGAATCTCTTGTCACAGTGTGAACACTTATAAGGTTTCTCTCCAGTGTGAATCCTCTCATGTTTTTTCAGACTTGGCAAATAATTAAATCTCTGGTCACAGTGAGAACACTTATGAGGTTTCTCTCCAGTGTGGATCCTCTCATGTTTTTTCAGATTTGTCAAATGATTAAAACTCTGGTCACAGTGAGAACACTTATAAGGTTTCTCTCCAGTGTGGATCCTCTCGTGTTTTTTCATACTTAGCCAATTAAGAAATCTCTGGTCACAGTGTGAACATTTATAAGGTTTCTCTGCAGTGTGAATCCTCTTGTGTCTTATCAGACTTGGCCAATTAATAAATCTCTGGTCACATTGAGAACACTTATAAGGTTTCTCTCCAGTGTGGATCCTCTCATGTGTTTTCAGTCTTACCAACTGATTAAATTTCTTGTCACAGTGTGCACACTTATACGGTTTCTCTCCAGTGTGAATCCTCTCATGTGTTTTCAGACTTGATGAATTACTGAATCTCTTATCACAGTGTGAACACTTATAAGGTTTCTCTCCAGTGTGAATCCTCTCATGTGTTTTCAGACTTGATGAATTACTGAATCTCTTGTCACAGTGTGAACATTTATAAGGTTTTTCTCCAGTGTGGATCCTTTCATGTTTTTTTAGATGTACTGACTGAATGAATCTCTTGTCACAGTGTGCACACTTATAAGGTTTCTCTCCAGTGTGAATCCTCTCATGTGTTTTCAGACTTGATGAAACACTGAATCTTTTCTCACAGTGTAAACATTTATAAGGTTTCTCTCCAGTGTGGATCCTCTCATGTATTTTTTGATGTTCTGACTGACCAAATCTCTTGTCACAGTGTGAACACTTGAAAGGTTTCTCTCCAGTGTGGATCCTTTCGTGCAGTTTTAAACTACTCACTGAACTAAATGTATTTTCACACTCAAAGCACATGCACTCTCTCAGACCAGTATGTATTTTCTGATGTACTTTCAAACTTTGTAGATGCAAAAAACTCTTACCACACAAATGACATGGATGTGGTTTCTCTTTCGCATGAACTTTCAAGTGTTTCTTTAGAAGTGAAGCCCATAAAAACATTTTACCACATTGATAACATGCGTGCTGCTTCTCTCCAGTGTGGATTTTCATGTGACTCTTGAAGTTAGGTGATTGTTTGAAACTCTTCCCGCACTGATTACAAGTGAATGGTTTCTCTCCCGTATGAATTCTCATGTGACGCTTTAAACTGAATCGGTGTTTCAATCTCTTTCCACACTGAGTGCAGTTGAAAAACTTCTTGGCTCTTTTTTTCTTTAAATCTTTCCGTTTGGTTTGAGAGCAAATCAAATGTTTTCCTCCAGTTTTGACCAGATTTTTCTCCTCAGCTTCATTTGATTCTGTATTCTCCTCTTTTTCTTCCATGAACTCTGAAACAAAAGTAAAAAATATGTAATTTTGATAACTTGTTAAAAGCTGAGAAAATTCAACATAAAAGTGACCCCATTCTATTTTTAACATCATTTGGAAGCATCTTTGTTTTTTTGGGGTCAATTTGACCCCAGGGTCTTTAAGCTGTATAAAATAAGAAAAATAGAAAATGTACTAAGGCTGTGACGGTGGAAGATTTGTATCACTTTGATGGTAATACCACCGTCACAGCCCTAGTGTTTTATAAAAGTTTTATATTCATAAATTCATATATATATTAATGCTGGGTGGTTTGACCAAAAAATTTATATCACTGTCTTCTTCAAAACTATGCCGGTTTTCCGGTTTATAAAGGTTTCTTTTTATTAAATGCATAATGAGGTGTTCAATGCATTTTCTGCTGGCTGATATTCCAAGACGTACTTGCGGCTAAGGTGCTGGAGCAAAAAGCTTGTGTTGCCGCCTTTGGCGACAATTTTAGCCCAACACCACCTGCATAAAATGGTTGTTTGGTCGATGTCAGATTTTTGTAAACCAAAGAACTTCCAAACAACAGACCCGGTTTCTCTTTTTGGCACAAGTTCTTCTGTGTCATGTTCTACTAGTTCTGCAGTATCCATCTTCCCTGTAACCCCGGTTCTCGGTCTGCAGTGTATGCAGTCCGTGTGTGTTACATATGTGGTGCAGAAGCAGCATGGACTCATTGTGCTTTCACACATGATGCGTTTGCAGTCCGCTACTGATCCGCAGCTGTTTAGTCCACAAACACAAAATGTTTACATTGTTTTGATTTCATATTATGTAAAAAAATTTAAAAATAAAAATAATAATAAATAAATAAATATATATATATATATGTGTGTGTGTGTGTTTGTGTGTGTTGTCAAAAGACCCAGTACTTCGGTACCAAGTTGGTAATAAATAGATTAAAATGTCACGGTACCAGGTAAAGTACCGGTGGTACCGAGGACCCGGTCAACCCGGTTCTTGACGCATACAGCGCTATGATTTTCATGAAGCAGAAAACACGTACGGAATCTCAAAATCCAGTCAAGAAAATGAAACTTACATTTTAAAATGGACAGTCACGGAATTTGTCAAAGTTAGCATACATTAATCAAATTAAATATCCATATGCACCAGTATCTGTAAATGTTAAGCTGCAAAAGTTGGTTGAAATATGAATCCGACATGTTCTGTGCGTCTCTGTGTGAATGAATGGCAGAGATGTGCGGGTTTTTTTTAACTACATAGCAACCCTCTACATTGTGAGTAAATCACTCTCATATGCGACTAAATCTTCATTCTGGCGACCAAATGATGTCTTATATTAACCAATGGCTAATAAATTCTCAGATTTTACTCACCAGTGTGCGAGTTGGAGGCTAAGTATAAGTTTAGCTCAGATATATGTTCACTAAATGTTCCCGGGAGCCAGAGTGCCTGACATCTTGGCAAATTTAAAAGTGCTGGCAAATGCAAAACGTAAATACAGTAAGATTGTTATTCATGCTGGCGGTAATGATGTTCGACTTCGCCAGTCGGAGATCACTAAAAATAACTTTAAAGAGGTGTGTGAACTTGCAAGCACGATGTCAGACACTGTAATATGCTCTGGTCCCCTCCCTGCTTACCGTGGTGAAAGATGCATAGCAGATTGTCATCACTAAATGGCAGGATGTCTAAGTGGTGCCCACAGAATAACATAGGTTTCATAGACAATTAGACGAGCTTTTGGGGCAGTCCTGAACTCTTTAAAAGAGATGGTCTTCATCCCTCCTGGGGTGGCGCCACTCTTCTCTCTAGAAATATGGCAAATAGTCTTAGTGTTTATGCTTGACTAACTGGGGCCCAGGTCAGGAAGCAGACAGACTGGCTAAACTGACCATCTGCTAGCTGCCTCGTGTCACAGAGGTCAGCTAATTCTCAGAACAGACACTTTTTCACCTGTTCCCTGATTAACAATTTAATTGATGTTCAACAAATAAAAAACCAATGCAATACGGATAAACAAATGATAAAGCTTGGCTTATTGAATATCAGATCCCTTTCTACGAAAACACTTTTTGTAAATAATATGATCACTGATCATAATCTATATGTGCTCTGGTTGACAGAAACCTGGCTAAAACCTGATGATTACATTATTTTAAATGAGTCCACCCCCCCAAGATTACTGTTATAAACATGAGCCGCGTCTACAAGGCAAAGGGGGAGGTGTTGCTTCAATTTACAACAATGTTTTCAGGATTTCTCAGAGGGCAGGATTCAAGTATAACTCGTTTGAAGTAATGTTGCTTCATAAAACATTATCCAGAATAGTGCTGCAACGACGCGTTGACGTCATCGATTACGTTGACTACAAAAATATTTTGACGTGCGTGAAATGTTTACTGTTTACATCTCATGTAATGGCATACTGGGAATGAAGAAAGTTGCATTCTATCACATAAACAGAGACCACTGTTATCAAAAGTATGGGAATACTTCAAACAGAGGCCAAATAAAATGGAATAAAATGGATAAAATGGTACACAAAAATTGATATGGTGTACCACGGCAGCACAACTGCGATGCACGAGCACCTCAGAAGAAAACATCCTGGCGCTCTCCGGTGTTAAAATAAAAAATAAAGTAAGTCTTTGTTGGCACGGATTTCAAACACGCGTTAGGGGCTGTTCACATATCGCGCCTAAAAACACGTGGAAAACGCTAGTCGCGCCGCTTTCTCCTTCTTTCCAAAGCGCTCGGGCAGTTACGCCCCTGGGGCCTCTGCCGTTGCTAAGCAACCATGACATGCTCTCTCCCTGAAGATGCGGAAATTTCAGCAAAGGATAAATGGATTTGCAGCACTAAAAATCGCTTGCAGTAGCTCTGCTACTAAATTTATTTCAAAATGGCAATCCATATACAGCTATGATCAGCAGTTCCTTCATCTTAGCTGAGCTTTCAACATTGTTACGGGAAAGAATGAAGCTGATTGGTTAGTTCTTGTCACATGACCCGCGGTGTGCTTGTGGCATTCTGAAAAGTTGAGATGTTTTTTACTCGATGTGGTGCGGACGCGCCTGATTTTGCGTGAGCGTTGTTTCCATTATGAGCGCGCATACCGCACGCCTACATTGGAAATAATGAACATGAGCGTGCAAAAGATGCGATATGTGAACGGCCCCTTAAAAGACAGCGCGCCGCGAGACAACAGTCACAGACCACCGAGCTACCCAGAATCAGCTCTAGATCTCTGGAAACCATGCTAAACCATAGCAGAACCCTGACTACATTTTATGGTTTGTGATGCTAAAGAACATTTCATGAAGTCTCAGACAACTGTAAATTTGTGGCTACTGTGTTACAATTCATACAAGGAGCATGACTAGTACCTAGTGGACATTGTTGGTATAGTGACTAAAAATAACACAGAAACCTCATTTTTTGTGATATCAATGGAACACAACTTATTTAGACTTAAGGCTTTTCATTTGACATGAAATTAAATTCAGCAATTTTTTTTTAATAAAATATAAATTAATATTAAATTAATTTTTTATTACAACAAACTTAAACACCTATAACTTTTTGTTTTAAATTTTATTCAACTTCTTTTAAAAACGAGCCCAAAATTAGGTTCATATTCCAAACCGTTCCAGAATTACATCAATTTGAATCTGGTAATGCCTTTTGGGTGACACTTAAGGGGTTAATTATAAGCGCTATTGTAAACTCATATTTACCATAGCAAAATAATTTTCTTTGCCTCTTTATTTTTGTATACTGTAAAAACTTCAACTACATTGGTTGAAAATGAATAAAGGTTGAAATATTATATTAGAAGTTTTACTTATATTTTTTTTGTAAAGTTATCCAAAGGATTTATTAGCTAATCAAAAAAAGAACATTAGATTATTTATTGTAATAAAAATAATCGTTAGAGTAGTCGACTAATCGAAAAAAATAAAAGGAGACACAAAGGAGACTAGAACTTCACTCTCCTGATTGACAGTCCTTAAGTAGGCCACTGACCCATAAGCCAATTCTGAGGCATCACAAAATAATGTGCAACTCCTTCCTAAGGGAATTTCCATCAAGATTAACAGGACCATACGTTCTTGGTAGTTCAATGGATGTGATAGCAGGAAGTTCACTCTCCCATGCTACCCAGGCCTTCTTAATACCTTCAGGTAGTGCAGGATCATCCCATTGTCTTCCTTTACTCCACATTTGTTGAAGCAGGACTTTGGCTCTAGTGGTAAAAGGTAGAAGGAACCCTATAGGGTCATATTGACTTGCAAGGACCCTATAAACATTTTGCAAGGTAAGAGAATCATAAGCAACAGGACGATGTTTTGTAACCGAGGGTATCTCTGGCACAGTGCCAAATTAGTCCCAGCATGCCTTCACTAGGATCTGAACAGTCTTGAAAAATAACCAAAGTTCAGTGTGGGCAGTCTTTGCGTCGCTGGGCAGATCCTCCACCACCTCTGAAACATTACTTGCCCACTGTCGAATTTCAAAGCCTCCATCTCTCAAATGTGTCCATAACTTCCCAACCAACTCCTTTGCTGTCGGGATGTCCATAACACTTTGTAGACAGTTATCAACATAAAAAGTCTTGGTGATAGACTCCTTAACATCTTCACAATCCTCTGGTAGAGCTCTTACATGCTTCTGCAAAGCATAAACCGCACCGCAAGGGCTACAGGTACTTCCAAATGGCAAAACTTGCCATTCATAAAAGTCAGCTGGCTTATCCAGTCTCATGCATCGCCACAGAAAACGCAGGAGAGGTTTATCAGAAAGCAACAGAAAAACTTGATGAAACATGGACTTAATATCACCACTTATGGCCACAGGATGTTCCCTAAAACGAAGGAGTACACCTAATAAGGATGACCCTAAGGTTGGACCAGGCAGTAGGTGAGCCTTCAGTGATTCTCCTTTATACATATAGAAACAGTTAAACACTAATCGATTCTTTCCATTATGCTTTACAAGATGGTGAGGTACAAACCAGGACTTACTACTTTGAAAGGCTTCTTCATGACTCAACTTTCTCACATAACCAGAATCAACCAGTTTTTGAATTTTTTTCAGTTTTGAGACACTGGGTTTCAGTCTCATTGGATTGAGCTGATGATACTGGACCTTGAAGAGCCCATCCCAATCTGGTATGAACTGCGGCTGGTCCCCCATGAGGGCTAAGACGAACCTTCTCCACTGGAGCTAGAAGATACGGATGATCAGAACCAATCAAAAGCATAGGCTGGACTTTATTAAATGTTTCCAGTGGAAGTCCCTTTAGATGGTTGAATTGTTTTAGAAGGCTAGAAATGGGATAGGATTGCTCAGGAAGGCCCAATCCCTGTGCAGTGAAAGCCCCTTGGATCTGATATTTCTTTTGCTGGACAAATTGTAAAGTTTACACTGGCTCCTCTCAGGACCTCTGTGTCTTGATGCACAGTTCTTAGCACCAATGATTCAGCTGTGCCCTTCAATCCAAGTTGCTGTGCTGCTAGAGGTAGAAGCATTGTCCTTTCAGAACCGTCATCTAAGATGGCATAAGTCTCCATACATCTACCATTATGGCTCAGCAGGACTTTAACTACTTTCAGTACAACTCTTGGGGAACAGCTTGGGCGACTAAGCAGGAAAACACCAGAGTCTGGCTTCTTCTGATTCACCTCATGTAGAATTCCCAGGTGTTTACCTTTACATTTCGGACATCCTTCCTTTAAGTCACACCGAGAGGCCTGATGAGCCCTGCCACATCTTCAACAGCAATGATGCTCTTTAATCCATTTTCTCATATTCTCCAGATCAAGCAGGCTAAAAGCTTGGCATCTACTGAGGTGATGATCATCACTTTTACTGAATGGACATGGGAACCTCAGCAACTCCTTTCCCTCAAAACTGGAATTTTGGACGGGACTAAAAGAATCACTGATCTTTTCTACTGGAACACCACTTACTTCATGAAGAATAGTTGTAGTTGGTTGGTACTGCCTTAGTTTCTTCCCCATCTGGTAATGGTCATTAGGTTTCTGCCGGACAACATCGACTTGTCCTACTATTGCTTGACATTCTCCTTCCTCTTGCAGCCATGAATAGAAATTCACCAAGTTATTGGGTTCTCCTGGTCGAGTGGCTCTACTATGCCGGATGTAATTAGCAACTTGTTCAGGGGGGAGTTTACTCAATAGTTTCTGTACATGAGAAGCACAGGCCAACTCTGCTGCTCCTTCACCTTCACCCCAAGACTGTAACATCCCCACCAAGGCACGAATACAAACTGCTAAGCTACCGAAAGCTTGTGAATCACCAGTTTTAATGGTTGGGAGGCCCATAATCTCAGCAATTTCTCTCAAAACTAATTGATGTGGCTAACCATATTTCTGCTGGAGGGCTGCCCACGCTGCACTGAATGGCAGAGGATGGTTAGAATAAGCCAAAACTAAGTTGCGTGCTGAATCCAATTTGAAATGGTCTAGGAGAATGTGGAATTTGTACTGCTCAGTCTCATCTGGGGGTAGTAAATTCTCCAGAGCCATCTTTAACAATATGAATTGTTTAGGATCCTCCTTATAAAGATATGGAAATGAAGGACCTTCAATTCGAGAAGATCTTGGATGATAGCTTACTTGGGCTCTTGGCTCATATCCTGTTTGAGAACTTGAAACAGGCTGTTGAACTGAAGACTGAGAAACACAAGGTACAGGATTATTCTCTTGTATCTTGTTACTTTGTTGTTGCACAATAGGTCTCACAAAAAGAGGTGAAGGTAAACTGGGCATAGCTAATGGTAGTGAAGACTGAACATTTTGATTCCCCTGCTGGACACAATTGGTCATATTTCCACTTTGAGCTGTAATGGGTACAGATGGTGTAATCGTGCCAGATGCCAAATATGTAGAAGGAACAGGTAATTGACTAATAGGAGGTTCAGATCTAACCACCGAATTATGCAAAGCCTCTGTGAAAATGGTGGATACTGAGATGACATAAAACCCTGGGAATTTTGTGCTTGTTGATGAACAGCATTCATAGGAACTGACAAATGGCTTGGATACAAAAGGACCTGGTACTGGTGGCCAAAAACCAGGATAAACTGGGCCAAACAATGGTGGATTCATAGCCCAAGGAGGGATTGGTGGCTGCACTGCAGGTCTAGATGCATGAGACTGTCCTGATAACCGATGATACGGATCCACCCAAGGGTTTAGAGCATACAAATCAGGGGCCATGAACTGACTTGCCGGATACTGTGAACTTCCCATCAAAGTAGACAAATGAGGAGCATAAGGGCTTCGATCTGCAAGTAGATTCCTTGACACTGGATGGCTAACAACGTTCACATCAGTAGGGACTTGATTTACATGTGAAACATTCAATTCAGGAGCCAAATGGGATTGAGGAGTCAGCACTATAGAAGGAGGTGGAGGAAGAGAGGATGCTCTACTCACACATAGTGGTGACTTTAACTCGGAACTAACTTTCCCATGATGTTGTTCCTGTAGATGAACTCTTGAGTTCTTGAGCTAATGCTGCAGCTGAATCAGTCACCGTACAAGGGACGAGAGAATCCTTATCAGGTGAGGGCGGTGCAGATACATTTTTGCTACCTTCTTCAGATGACCAAGAACTTCCTGAAGAACACATCCGATTCACTTTGGAATTTATCTGCTTCACACTTCGGCCTAATTCCATTACAAACTCCTTTAACTGCTTCATTTCCAGTAAGACAGGGTCACAAGGTTCAGAATGACTCTCTCTGGCATATTCAATTCTACTTTGGACTGGGGCTGAGGAAACTGACTGACTGGCTCGAGGAGGCTTCGAGGGCGGTAAGGTAGTCTCAGTCCTCAAGATAGACTGGAGGCTTGGTCTGTCTTGAAGACTCTCGCCGAGGTGGTACATGGCATTGGTTAGTATGTTGCTCTTGATCCATTGGAATGCTCAACTCTGGCTCGAAGGACCATGTAAAAGACTCTTAGGATACTGCTTATTCATAGGGGGAGCATCACAATGGGATGTCAGTTAAAACACCTTGAGACAACATCCATTTGTTCGTTTATTTCACCAATGCCAGTACATCATTCATTCCACAGGTGTATCAGACTGGTTTCTGAACTTAAACAAGATAAACAAATAAAGTTAAACAATCATAAAGGAATTACAAACAAAATCCAAACCATACAAAAACAATAAACTTACATCTGTACACAGCCACATCACCATATGAAAGAATCCAGAGCAGTAAACAAGGAGTGAACTGATTGCTGCTCAAAAGCAACCCTTTTTAAAGGCCCTTAATTGGAGTCAGAATAGGGTGCAGCTGTCAACAGTGGGTGGAGCTACAATTACTATGTCATGGGTTTTTCAACAATACTCAATTACTAAAATATTCGATAGCTACAGCCCTACTCAGATCATTATTTAGTTTTGTGCAAACTACATAGAGCCAAAATTGTAAATTCTAATTCTTGTTACAAGTATGAAAGAACCATCACTTCTACCACAAAAGGCTGCTTTTTAAGTTATCTTCCTGATGTATCCAAATTCATTAGCATATCCAAAACCTCAGAACAACTTGATGATGTAACAGAAACTACTCTGTAGGACTCTCTTTTCTAGCACTTTAAATACAATTGCTCCTTTACGCTTAAGGAAGGTTAAGGAAACTAGTATGACACCATGGTATAATGAGCATACTCGCACCTTAAAGACAGCAGCCCGAAAAATGGAGCGCAGCTGGAGGAAAACAAATCTAGAGGTATTTCGTATTGCTTGGCGGGAAAGTTACCTATCCTACAGAAAAGCATTAAAAACTGATTTAACAACATCACAGCTTCTTGACTTTATGAACTACTTTACTTCTAAAATCAATACTATTAGAGATAAAATTGTAACCATTCAGCCTCCAGCTACAGAATCGCATTAGACAGTGCACTATAGACCCCTTGAGGAACAGTTCCACTCATTCTCTACTATAGGAGAGGAAGAATTGTATAAACTTGTTAAATCATCTGAACCAACAACATGCATTTTAGACCCTATTCCACCTAAACTCCTAAAAGAGGTGCTTCCAGAAGTCATAGATGCTCTTCTGACTATTACTAATTCCTCATTGTCATTAGGATATGTCCCAAAAACCTTCAGTATGGAGAGTGACAAAAAAATGTGTTTTGGCCTGCTCAGTTTGCGCCAGTGGTAAGATGTCTAACCTACTTCCGGACAGGCTTCTTCAACTGCTGTCTGTCCCTTCGAGAACCTGGTCCCACATCGCTCTAGATTTTGTTACCGCCCTGATGCCCTCATGATGGTCGTTTTGACTGTAGTGGACCGATTCTCAAAGGGGGCACATTTCATTCCCTTGCCCAAATTACCCTCAGCCAAGGAAACAGTTGTTACTGTAATTGAGTGTAGTTGAGTGAAGCATAGGTTACCAGCCACCTATTTTTCTAAGTCTGGAATCTGAAGTCACAGTCCCCTCCGCCCACGTTTTTGTCCCGAGGTGCCACCGACATGTTGACCAGAGCTAGCTAGACTCTGCTCCAGGTGAGGGCGCGCACCAAGGCCAAGGCCTCTCGTATACATTGTGGGTCAAAAAGTGTGGCTTTCTACCAACAACATTCCGCTGCGTTCCGTTTCTAATGAGCTAGCTCCCAAATTTATTGGCCTGTTCCCCGTCACTAAAATTATTAGTCCAGTGACAGCCCGCCTCGAAATACCTCCGCCGTACAGGAGGATTCATCCCGCCTTCCATGTGTCTAAAATTAAATGTGTTTTATTCACAAATTATGAGGATTCCAGTACTTGGTGGAATGGGAGGGTTACGGTCCAGAGGAGAGGAGTTGGGTACCTGCTAGGGACATACTGGATCACTCCCTGATTGATGATTACAATCGACAGGTAGGGTCGTCTGGGAACACCAGGAGGCATTCCTAGAGGGGAAGGTACCGTCATGGTTGTCAAACCATGGACTTGGGATTTGCACTTATGTGAGTGGAGTTGGTGTGTTTCTCACGTCAGCACTGATTGTTTCATGTGATCGTCTCCGTTAATTGTTCATCTACACCAGCTGCTACCCATAACCCAATCCCTATTTATCGCCTTTCGCCTTTTTTTTTGTCAGAGCATTGTTTGCAGTTCCCCGTGTTTATGCCTGGTCTCTCATTCCTGTTCTCTGTGTACTTCTCGTCATTGGATCGTCTGTGTCTTTGGAATACCATCCACTTAATTTTGCACAGTGCACCGATACTTCAAAAGTATTCGGTTGTTAAGTGATGACGTAAGAAGCGCTGTTTCCGGGTCCAAGCCTCAACTCGCTTCACTTGAGAATACTACCTCAGCAGCCGTTTATGAGCACTGTTTATTCATATTAATCATTTGAGATAAACGCTTTTAAACTTACGGTATACACTACAGTCTCCCTGCTCACAGCGTCCCAAACACAAATAATTTGTATATTTTTTTATATTTATATTTTCATTGTCTGGCTATCTGGGACTTCGGTAGTGAGTTAAAGGTTAAGATTATAACTTTATTGCTAATATTCTATCACATTGTGAGTTTATATTAGCACCTTTTGTTGTTTTCTCATGGTAACTGATAGAGCATTTGGACACGGAAGCGCTGCTGTGTGACGTCAGACTTAACAACAGAATAGCGATTCTCTGAAATTATAAATGTCACGATTCCTAAATTTATTAGTATCGATACTTCAAAGAATGACTGTGTTCCAGATTTGTAAGATTTCATGTTGGTGTGTGCAATGCACGCTTCCAGTGCCTCCCTATGGATGGCTGTGTTTTTCTCCTCACACAAGCAGCAAAAAAGCACTGAAGCGAGATGGCTGCATTAGTGGCTTTACTAAACTGATTTAGCTTTAGGGCTGCACGATGTGTCGTTTAAGAATCGATATCGCGATGAATGAATTCACGATAGTCACATCGCAGGATGTGCGATGTAGGCTGTCGTAGTTGATCCATTATTCATTAACTGTATGGGCCAGAGAGCGCACACGAGAGAGAGAGCGCAAGAGTGCGAGAGAGCATGCGTGCACGAGAGAGAGAGAGAGAGAGAGAGAGAGAGAGAGAGAGACAGAACGCGAGAGAGAGAAAGCGCACGCGCAAGCACAAGTGATACTGTGGCCGCCGGTCCACGACTGGTAGAAAAAGATGACGCTCATTAAAGCTCACTGGCTGCACAACTGACAGAATAAGTTACAATTTGTGAGATATTACTGCTAAATTTTATTTGCTTTTTTTTTTACTTGAATGCCATTGCTTAAATTGATATTTATCTTTATACATTTAATCTTCTGAGTTCAGAAACATTGTTTAATATATTCGCTGTTCATATTTTTATTCAAAGTTCAGAGACAAAATAAATGTATTACTCTTATGTTTATTATGATAACTGAGATAATGCTGCTCAATTTCATTGCTCTAATTTATTTTTTATATTTTGATATTTCTTATTTTGTTCAAATGCTTAATATATCTGCTGTTCATATGTTCATTTATTAGTGTGTTATATGATTATAATGTTGTCCCGGATTTAAAATAAAGCACAGCAATGATATTTGAGAGTGTATTTTCCCTTTTCAGGAAAAGTATCAAAAAATTCTTGACTAGGTATCGGCATTAAAACAATAATTTTGGTGTCGTGACAACACTAACCACTCCTCACCACCCACGGCTCGCTCATCTCAGTTCCTTTGTCTCCTGCTGCCTCTCCTCAAAGTCACTTACTGGGCATTGTTACTTCCCGGATCGCCATCAGACTTCGCCTCACCCACCTGTTATCCTGTTTTATGTTACTTGTGTGTCTGACTGTGTTATTAAATATCCGATTTACTTGAACTTGCTTCCTCACCTTGTTTTGCTGTTACAATAATCTATATACAAAACTGGATGATGAGTAACTTCTTACTGCTAAATTCTGAAAAAAAAACAGAGGTGTTAATTGTAGGATCTAAAAACTCTGCATGTAATAACCTAGAACACTGTCTAAGACTTGATGGCTGCTCTGTCAATTCTTCATCATCAGTTAGGAACCTAGGTGTGCTATTTGATAGCAATCTTTTCTTAAAAATCCACGTTTCTAGCATTTGTAAAACTGAATTTTTCCAATCTCAAAAATATATCTAAATTACGGCCTGTGCTCTCAATGTCAAATGCATAAATGTTAATCCATGCATTTATGACCTCAAGGTTAGATTATTGTAATGCTTTATTGGGTGGTTGTTCTGCACGCTTAGTAAACAAACTACAGCTAGTCCAAAATGCAGCAGCAAGAGTTCTTACTAGAACCAGGAAGTATGACCATATTTTTTATTTTATTTAACCTTTATTTAACCAGATGATCTCATTGAGATTTAAAACCTCTTTTTCAAGAGAGACATGGCCAAAATGGCAGCATTTTAACAGCACATAATTACAAATATGATCACCAAACATATACACAACAACAAGAGACATTTAAACAATACCCTCAGATACATAAACAAACAACATCAACATCAGACTACTTAAAAGTACAATTTATACTAACCATAGGTTTAAAACAATTTTAAAAACAGTGACAACAATTGATGGCATCTAATTCCAAGACTTTCATGCGTTGCTTAAATTCACCAATAGAAATCAGAGTTTGGAATTGCAATTCAGACTGTAATGTGTTCCAAGTGGACGGGGCTGCATAACTAAAAGCCTTCTTACCATGCAGAGATGTATAGTAACAAAGAAGAACTACTTCACTACTGTACTTAAGTACTAAAAGGCAGTATCTGTACTTTACTAGAGTATTATTTTTTACTCCTACTTCCACTTTTACTTCAGTACATATTTTCAATGAGTTTAATACTTTTACTCTGATATTTTTTTTTTATGTGCTGCATCGTTACTCGTTACAATTACAAAAATGTTACGAATCATTCCATTTCAAACCCACATTACCACTGCCAAAACTGTAGATGGCAGGTTTGATGAAGCTGGCACATCATTGAGCGAATCAAGCGATTAAGAAGACTGCGCGTGCTGAATGAACTGCTGTGAAGAGAGAGATGAACACCGAGCCGAGCCAGATAATGACTCGTTCACGAGTCAAGAACCGGTTGCATCGGTTTTCGGATCACCAGTAGTTCTTTCTGACAGTTCGATTCAATAAACCAGTTGAAGAAAAAAGTTCACCGGTTCTTTTGCGCTCGACGTAATGGCGTCATTTGCGATGATTGCCCTTGATCCAAGCCTTCGGTTTACCCGCGCTCATAACATTAGCACAGAATCAGTTCAGAATCAATCACCAAAAGAATCAGTTCGGTTCAGATGCTATGTGTGCACATGCGCAGTATCATCAGCTCCTCGGTTCTCGAATAGGACGCGTCTGAAAGAAACCGTTCTTGACTCGTGAACGAGTCATTATCTGGCTCAGCTCGGTGTTCATTTTCAATTCTCTCTTCACATCAGTTCAGTCAGTGTACTGTTTGAGTAAATGAATTACTCCGGGATATTGGTTTGTTTTAACTCAGAGGGAGTGTCAGCCACATTAAAAAAGTTAACAGCTTAAGTCGTTTGTGGATTAATGCGTACTGGAGACACAAACCATTTAAAATGATTCAGTTCGATTTGGTGAACTGTTTCAAAAAGATCCGGTTACATCGAATGATTCGTTTGCGAACCGGATATCACAAACTGCTTTGTTTTGAACTGTCTTACAACAGACACGGAAGAGAAGACAATGCTGAATAAAGTCGTAGTTTTTGCTATTTTTGGACCAAAATGTATTTTCGATGCTTCAAAATATTCTAACTGACCCTCTGATGTAACATGGACTACTTTGATGATGTTTGTCTTGCCTTTCTAGACATGGACAGTATACCGTACAGACAGCTTCAATGGAGGGACTGAGAGCTCTCGGACTAAATCTAAAATATCTAACTGTGTTCTGAAGATAAACGGAGGTCTTACGGGTTTGAAACAACATGGGAGTGAGTTAATGACATAATTTTGCAAATTGGGCGAACTAACCCTTTAATCTGTTTTTTGTTTACAAAGTTACAGTCAAAGGAATTGTGATTGTCCTTTAGGTTAATCATTTGAAATAATAAAAACAATATGTTCAAACTTTTGACTACTTTCTTTAATAACTACATAACAAAATACTTTTACTTTCAGTACTTGAGTAGTAATTTTTTTTTTTTACTTTTTTGATAGAGCACTTGTACTTTTACTCAAGTCTGGGTCTCTAGTACTTTATACATCTGTTACCAAACTCTGCATGAACTGTACCAGAGCGTAAATTATAAGAACTAACATTACATGACATATAGGAGCAAAGATAAGCATATCCAGCATAGACTTATAAATAAAAATAAGCCAATGTACATGCCTCCTCACTGACAATGAGGGCCAGTGTGTTATTTTGTACAAAGTACAATGATGTACTGATGCCTTGCATCCAGTCACAAATCGTAATGCATTATGGTAGACAGTATTCAACAAAGACAAACATTTATCAGGCGCATTTATATAGAGCAAATCACCATAATCAAGTGTAGGGAGGAAAGTGGCAGCAACTAGCAACCAGTCCCGTCAACACTGCACTGACTCACTATCAAACATTGTATAGATTTTAAAATATTGCTTATTACTTATGAAGCCCTGAATGGTTTAGCACCTCAGTATTTAAATGAGCTCTTGTTACATTATAATCCTCCATGTCCGCTGGGTTTCAAAACTCAAGAATTTGTTAATACCTAGAATATCAAAATCAACTGCGGGCGGCAGATCCTTTTCCTATTTGGTGACTAAACTCTGGAATAACCTACCTAACATTGTTCAGGAGGCAGACACAGTCTTGCAGTTTAAATCTAGATTAAAAGACCCATCTCTTTAACTTAGCTTACACATAACACACTAATATGCTTCTAATATAAGGATTTTTAGGCTGCATTAATTAGGTAAACCGGAACCAGGAACACATCCCATAACACCAAATTTACTTGCTACATCATTAGAAGAATGGCATCTACGCTAGTATTAATCGAAAGTAAACATTTTGAACAATGAAGATGATTGTTCACATATCACGTCTTTTTTTTGTGCGCAAATTTTTTTTTTTCAAATGCAGTATGCATGCTCCCAATGGAAGCGACACGCTCGTTTTTTCCAGGTGCGTCCACACCACATCTAGTAAAAATGTGGTGTTCAGAATGATGCAAGCACACCAGGTCATGTGACAAGAACCAACTCAATCAGCTTCCTTCGGGGTGAAATTCCCTGTTGTTTTTGAAAAATGGGATGCACTCAAACACTTTTTACTTTTCTTCGTTACAGCAAGGGTTTTTCGGTGGTGGAAATCCATCACTGAAATGTCCTTCTTGTAACTGATATCACAGCTGATGGATGCTTAGCAATGACAGACGCCTCAGGAGCGCAACTGCACAATTGCTTTAGGAGCCGTTCACATATCGTGTCTTTTGTGTGCTCAATTTTGTTATTTCAAATGTAGGAGCGCGGTATGCGCGCTCATAATGGAAGCGACACGCACATGGTGCGATGCGCTTGTTTTTTCCAGGCATGTCCACACCGCATCGAGTTCTTCTAAACTTTTCAGAATGCCACAAGCACACTGCAGGTCATGTAGCTTCCTCACCTTTTCCGTAACAACATTGAAAGCTCAGCCAAGATGAAGGGACAACTGATCATAGCTGTATATGGATTGCCATTTTTTAAATAATTTAGTAGCAGAGCTACTGCAAGCAATTTTTAGTGCTGCAAATCCATTTATCCGTTGCTGAAATTTCCATGTTTTCATGGAGAGAGCAGGTCATGGTTGCTTAGCAATGGCAGACAAAAAAAATAGATTTTTCGATTAATCATTTTTTAAAATGTGGTCAATTCAAAATCGATTCTCAAAGGCCATGAATCGATTTTTTTTCCATATTTATTTCCGCAGACATTGAACGTAAGATTAGCGTTAATCTAATTACAAATCTTCTCCACTAGATGTCACCCTCTTATGTGCCTTGTGCGATATAACCTGTCATTCATTCATTCAGTTTAAAGCAGTGGTTCCCAACCCGCGGCCAGTCACAAATTCAAACGCGGCCCACCATATGCTGAACACACACACACAAAACTTTTGCAACTCACTTGAAGTTAAAGCAAATGGAAACACCATATACTATGCAGCAATCATCCTTAATTGAAAAAATGTGGCAAAACATCTCTGGAGAGAACCTCATATTATTAAATTCGAAAGTGCTTTCCATATTTGGATCAACATAGGCTACATTTGTGAATGCACATTTTCTGCAATGTTGCGCGTCAGGTCATGCTCCCGTTCGGTCTTACAGACTGCATCTTAAAGCCTCTTATACTTTCTGCGTCCGCTAGTCCGCTATGGACCACTATGCAGGCTTGATGTAAACATCGCCATCGTAGAGCGTGTTCTGAGGCTCTGAGCAGACAACCGCGCGGACAGGTGCGCGTGGTCAGTAGTCTTCAAAAGCACAACTGCACATGTTCAGGCAGTGTGAAGAAGCCCATTGCCAATTGAACCAATCGGGCCGGGCTCGGGCTTGTGCGGTAAATGAGCGGTCATGTAATGTGTTTCGAATAGCGCGAAAATGTATGCTGAGTAGTTGAAACAGAGGCTTGCTTCTAACGATTACGTTTTGGTAGCACCAGCAACTAAAGCAAAGTCTGAGGTTTGGAAAAGTTTTGACGTTGTTTATAATGAGAATAATGAGTGAATAATGACGCACCATCAGTGAGCGCAGGAGTGCGCTGAAGACATCTACAGTGGATTCAATCATGTTCCTCCACAAAAACACTTTGGCCTTACCTAATCTTTGTGAGTAAATGTTTTTCAAATTATAACTAAATATTATTTGAGTCTTAAATGCATAATGTAGACAGAGCAGGCTATATAAGCTAATGTTGGCATTATTATTTTATTATGTCAGCTGCTCTCTCTCCACCTTCAATACCACGACTTAGGTGCACTTGAGCAAGGCATTGTCGCATTTATTTATTGCCGCAGCATAAATGGCTGCCCACTGCTCCGGGTGTGTGTTGACTGCTCTGTGTGTGTGTGCATTTCGGATGGGTTAAATGCAGAGCACAAATTCTGAGTATGGGGTTACCATACTTGGCTGAATGTCACGTCACTTTCACTTTTTCACTTATGGCGAAGCAAATCTGGCAGAGCCTTTATCTTAATTCATTTCATTATTGCCAAATACCCATCTTAATTTAGAATATATCTTAATTAAATTTTTTAAGAAAGACTTGTTTTTATTGGTGCGTTGGGCTATTTATATGCTAAATTACCCTATACCTAGGGCTATTTATAGAGTGCTGAGATGTTACAATGATACAGAGGACTTATTTTATTTCTTTGTTCAAACTTTCAAGTGGCCTATTACGTTAGTCCTGTATAAATTATGTTAAACCATGTATAAATGACTCATTCCTGACAAAAGGTAAAAGAGCTGTGTGCTGCGTACATTTGAATAATGTCGGGTTGTAAATGGGTTCGGGGTTTTAAAAAGCTGTCAATCAAAATGTACGTGTCGGGCTCGGGACATGTCGGGCATAACTTTTAAGGCCCGATTACAGCTCTAATAGAAAATCGAATTCGAATCGATTTGAGAGCTTGTGAATCAAAATCGAATCGATCTGGAACATCTGAATCGATACCCAGCCTTACTGGTCACTCTAGCAAGATGTTATCTCTTTATTCCCGGGACATCTGTGCCATTGGAGAGGCTGTTTTCTACGCTCCAGACTAACCCCACATCGCATCATGACATGCTACATTATATAAATAAAAATCGACCTGTTAATCTTGAGTACCTATAGAGTAGTACTGCATCCGTCATAACTCCAAAAAGTCTTTAGTTTTATTATATTCATAAGAGAAAGATAGTCTGTACCGATTTTTCCCGGAAAAACACGAGCACCTGGAGGCGTGACGTGTGGGCGGAGCTAAAGAATCACGAGCGCGAGTAGGCTTTTGCGTTGAGAGTGTTTAGAAGCTGTGACATTACCGTGAGGAAAAAACATCATCCAAAACAAACCATGGCTAACAGTGAGATTCAGTCATATATTTATGATCCAGAATCAGATCCAGAGGCTGAAATTTAACAAGAGCAGCATCAGCAACGACGTCTCTATGTGGTATGTATTGAAACTGTATATATTTGCTTAGCGGTTTTGTAAAATGACTAAGTTCCACTTTATGTCGTCTTTTTTTTAAGCTGTACATGTGGAAAGTGCAGTTTGATGACAACATCGCATGTTGTTTACTTGATGTGCTTACGTGCCGATAGCTAAGTTAACAACACAGAGATATTTGAAGCAGTTTTACTCACCGCCTGCGGTTCCAACACACGATCGTGACCCTTTTTCGTTGGGACTGCATTATCCTTAAGAAATAAACGATGTGCAAATCCGGCGTCAAACTGGGCCTTGTTTGTAAAACAAGCATCTTCAAAATGCAGGGAACAAACAAAAACACTTGCACAACTTTGTTGATGCTCTGTAAAAAATAAACTCCATCCACTGGTCCCTTAATGCTGTTTTTTTTTTTTTGGTAATCTGTGCAGGGTTGTCTTGCCCTGGCAACCAAAAGCACACTTCTTTTGTGACAATTCGGTCTCTCGCACTGATCAGTGAATGTCTCTGCTCTGCTCTACGGGAGCGCGCGCTCTTCCGGCAGAAGTGCCCGCTCTTCCGGCAGAAGTGCCCTTAGGACCCATATAAGGAAATTCCGCTCCATCTAACGTCACACAGATCCATACTCGAAAAAAACTTTCCGAAACTTGTGACAAACCGGAAGAGGTATTTTTGGAACAAAAATACTCCTTCAAACGTACAACTTAATTTTTGAAACTTTGTCCATGTTTAGCATGGGAATCCAACTCTTTAACGGTGTAAAAAACTCAGTATGCATGAAATAGCATTTCACCCCCCCTTTAAAAATAAAATCCAAAGTAAACAAATCTTACGGCTGGTAGATGTCAGAAAGCATAAAAACAAGATAAATAAAGATAAATAAAAATGATATTCGAATTTCGCAGGAAAAAAAGTTCACAATAAAACCTAATTTGGTCACTTTCTGTGATTCTCCAAGGCATATCTGAAGATGTATGCAAGCAAAAAATAATTAATGAATGAATAAGGGCCGTTCACATATCGCGCCTAAAAACATGTGGAAAACGCTAGGTGCGCTGCTTTCTCCTTCTTTTAAAGCGCTCGGGCCAAAGCGCTCCTGGGCCGTCTGCCGTTACTAAGCAACAATGATGCGCTCTCTCCATGAAGACGCGGAAATTTTAGCAAAGGATAAATGGATTTGCAGCACAAAAAAAAAATCGCTTTTAGTAGCTCTGCTACTAAATTTATTTCAAAATGGAAATCCATATAGAGCTGTGATCAGCTAATCCTTCATCTTGGCAGAACTTTAAATGTTGTTACAGGAAAGGATGAAGCTGATTGGTTAGTTCTTGTCACATGACCCGCGGTGCACTGGCGGCAATGAAAAGTTTAAAAGTTTTGAACTCCATGCAGTGCGGACGCGCCTGGAAAGACCGAGTGCCTTGCAACGCGTGTGCGTCGTGACCGCTTTGCTTCCATTATGAGCGCATACCGCACGCCTACATTGGAAATAACAAATTTGTGCGCGGAAAAGACGCGATATGTGAACTAAAAAACACATGCAAATGACAAACTTTCACTCTATGATGGTTAAGCTGTGCAATTAATCCACGAATCACATTCGTCAAGGGCCGGGGAGCAGCTGGCCCATACAGTTAATTAATAAACGGATCAACTATGGCGACCGTCACAGCCCTAAATTTTACACCCATTTGTTTTGGGTGATATTGAGGACACTACAACATGCATCAAGATATTTTTTAAATATGATATGGATTTAGACATATCGTATATATACACATACATACACATATATTAGGGGTGTAACGGTACATGTATTCGTACCGGACCGTTTCGGTACAGGTCTTTGGGTATGGTGCACGTATGTAGCGAATGACTGAATGCAATATTTTGTGTGCTGAACATAGGTACATTTTCGTGTTTCCAAACGAACATATTAAGTGGCGGAAGTCTCCGTGTTCAGCACAAATCCCGCCCTGCAGCTTATTCTAAGGCCGGCGACACACTGGCTGCGTGGTGTTAGCGTGGCGTTTCTGCTGCGTTTCAGTTGCGTGACGGCTGCTTTGCATTTTCTGTGTCTTTACACACCAGAATCGTGCCTGACGTGGCGCTGGCGCGCTGCTGCTACTGTGGTAGGCGACATAGAGGGAGGCCGCCGACAGACCAGGATCTTGTCTTCACAACAACAATATTTATACTTCATGTTGAGCATAAATATAAAGCCTACCGATAAAGGACACAGTGAACAGTATTGACGGCAAAATAGACTATGTTTGATAGGTGCAATATGGCAGTGTGTCACCGTCCTAAGGTTTTCAAAAGGCATCACGCGAGTGTGAACATCACTACAACTAGGAAAAAAATGATTGTAATTCAAACGCAGCTCCCGTCGGCATTTAAACAGAGCTTTGCTCTTAATTCTGATCGGTCCAACGCAATAACGAAATCTGAGCAGGTCTGTGTTCAAAACTGAAACTGTTGATGCTGTACATTACACTTTGGAAAAGTTATATATAATTTTTAAATATGAGCAGGCCTACAAGCTGGGATTGGTAATGCTGCACAGTAATCATAGTTATTTATTTATATTTTTCATTATATTTTATTATATGATATTGGTTTGAGACAGAGAATTTTATTTAGTGGAGAACTTTGCAGCAGTATCTTATTTCTTACTCTTTTTATTTTTATATATATATATATATATATATATATATATATATATATATATATATATTATTAAAAAGTATTTAAAAAAAGTGTAAACATATTGTTAAAAAAAGTTTATAGTAATAAACAACCTGCAGTTTAATGTTTGCATTTCTTTGCCTTACTGTACCGAAAATGAACCGAACTGTGACTTTAAAACCGAGGTACGTACCGAACCGTGATATTTGCGTACCGTTACACCCCTAATATATATGTATACATACATACATACACACACACACACGCATGCATGCATGCATGCACACACACACACACAGTCATCCTTTTGATATGTGTGTGTGTGTTTCGCACACACAAATATCAAAAACATCCAGACCCCAGACAAGCAAACAGTTGTAAGCCTAATGTAACCACAAACAGACATTCAAGATGAATGAAGAATAAACACCAACCTCCTTGTTCCTCGTGTTTTATTCTCGCGGTTTCTGGTTCCTCGTGTTTTATTCTCCAGATTTCTGGTTCCTCAAGTTTTATTCTCCAGGTTTCTGGTTTCTCCTGTTTTATTCTCCTGGTTTCTGCTTCACTCGTGTTCTCTTCACTCTCCTCTTTAACAAATTCCATCTTCACAGCAGCAGCAAATCCTCCAGATATTCCTGCTTCCTAAAAAATAATAATACTCTCGACTATGAGGACGACATTACAGATATTTACTGACCTGATTAAAAACTGAATTTTTCTCTTAAAAGAAACATTTCTAACTGTTTATAGCCTCCCAACATAACAACAGAGAGCGCGTGAAACTAATCTTCTTCTTATGAGGTTTAATGGTGTTTGGCAAACAAACAAATGTGTTTTGCGCCACCCACTGGACTGGAGAGTGAAGCGACGCAGCAAAAACATGACGTCGCCAGTTCGTCGTGCTGCAGCCTGGAGCAATGGGCGTGCCGAAAGATAGAGGCGTGGCAAAATGTTTATTTTCGGTATTCATATAATTTCCTTTAGACAAGAGAAGGTGGTGTCGATAAGACGTGAGGTTATTATTCATCATACGTTCAGCTATGCTTTATATACCACATATATGTATATTAGGATACGTTTGATATAATACGATCATAATTTTTCCTTTGCGTTATATCTTGCAGCTTTAGTAATTGGTTTAGTGTTGTTGACAGACATATGTACAGTGAGACAAAACGATGACCACAACGATGGGGAATCATTCAGACTTGATAGTTTATATCTGCGTCCTTTTGTGCAATACACTACAGAATACATCATGTAAGTATAATAATTATTACCACCTCTGCTATTACAACTGTACTATGATCAATTCACAATCTATGAAGACGATTAGACAGAATAAAAACTAATTTATAGTCTGTTTCTACCTTTCTGCTGGGTTTCCAACTAATGCAGAGTATATTCAAGTTGCCAACACACTGATGTGAAGAACCCTTTCCAGAGAAATATAGAAGGAAATGACTGTGTAAGTAACATTGATTTTAATCCATCAATTTATCTCTATCAACATAATCACACACAATATTGTAGTAACAATATATTGTAATCTTTATTTGCTGGGAAATTGTCAAATTTGTGTTTTAAATTTGTCAACACAAATGTCAAATTTGTGTTTTAAGAACATCTGACACGTTCCTAAACCAGAAATGTAAAGAAGAACATGCTCCACTTGCATGTGTAAGCACACTGCCATATGCATAGTTTATTTTTGCACTGTTAATCAATTTTACATTTTCACTTAGTGCATGTCAATGTAAGGAAGACGCTGTACTACAGATATTTAAATATTTTTTGTATGTACTCCACTTTTTCACTGCCTGACCATCATCTTAATGTTTATGCAGTTAAATGTTTAAATTATTTTTTACATCTAAAGCACCTTGTTCAATACGTATTTAGATGTTTTTCATATCTGTCACAGTCTAAGCATGATCTGTTTCTGTTGTTCTGATGAAGGAAGCTTGTGTTGGGGAGGATTCAGTGTCTGTTGATAAACACGTGAATGTGCTACAAAGTGAGTTCAGAAACACATCCAGACACATGGACTGTCAAAGACCACACAGGAACATTCTCCTGGAGACGCTGAGAAAGCACAGAAGGAATCTCTGTGGAGGATGTACTCAAACACACCCAGACTTCAGGACACCTGCTGGAGTGAGTATAGTAAAAACAAAACAATCAAATCTTTTAAGGTAATATTTTATTCTTCTGTACCCTTTTAGCCCATCTGTTAAAAATGTAAAACAATGGTTTTAGAAAACAATGTAAGATTTATCAGTGTATAAAAGAACATGAAATGCATTGTATATTGTGATTCTGCGGTGTAGGTAACTACACTGTCTGAGCCAAAGAGAATGGAACAGAATCTGAAAAGTGTTTTCATTTTTATTTCTCTTTTTTCATTATTATTATTATTATTTTTAATGTAGGGGGACCCTGCTACAACCTTTCCTACCATACACCTGATGTATAGTGACTGTACAATGGCAATCATAGTTAGAGGGTTGAGTGTAATGACAGAAGATGTATTCTGCATTCAACATTACATATCCAACACATCTGAGAAAGACACTGACTTCAGAGGCACATTGTCATAGAAGAGGGAGACAATCACTGTCAGTAACTTTACTCTGAATGATTTGCCTTTTGTATTAGATCCTCATGGCTTGACTGTACCAAGTGCACTTGAAGGACATTCACTCTTCTGAAGTTAATCCAACATTTTGGGTTTGTACATGCACATTAACCAAATATTGTAATGCAAATAATTGTAATATTTTTTGATTATTTATAAATCAAGACCTTAACTTGTGGCTGTGATGACGTCAAATTTAAATCAGTCTCAGCAGTAATACTATTCCAATAAATTTGGTTTAAATCTTTTTCAAAGGAATTCATTTTTACTTTAGGAATTCCTGTTGTTTTCATTTTGTTCTCTGCTTTATTATGATTAATGAAACGCTTTTTAGTTAACTTTCTGAAAATTAATGTCATGTTATGATCGGTAAGCCCTTTGATCAGGTTATACGTTGTAGTTCTTCTTTCTGGTCTATTCAGAAAAATCTAATCAATCAATGTTTCGCTATGTCTGGTAATTGTAGTATGTTTGTTTATCATTTGCTTATATTTGAACGTGTCCATCAAAGATTTCAGCTTTGTTCTGCTGTTGTTTTTCTCCTGCCAGTTTATATTCAAATCACCCCTAATTATACATTCAGTACAATTGTCAATATTCAGTAGAAGACTCTTAAAATCATCATCGAAATTTGCACCATGTGAAGGTGGATTGTAAATGATGATTAATTTGCATTTCATCGTTGGAGACAAAATTACATTTAGCCCCAGGCATTAAAGTTTCATATCAATGTTACCTTTCTCACACTTAATAGTTTCTTTAATGAATAATAGCACACCCCCACCCCTTCCTTGGACTCTATCTCTACTGTAACACTTAAAGCCAGATATGTCGATTAGGTCTGTAGGAGTGGATGGATTTAGCCAACTCTGTCACACACAAATAATCAGTTAACAGTCTATTAATTTGATCTATTTTTGGTAAAATACTCCTTATGTTAATGTGTTCTCCCAAAATCCCCTTTGTTTCTGTTTGGGGATTCCAAATAATCTGGGCATGATTTACAGTTTGGAAGATCTTCAGCTCTTTCTGCTTGAGCGCTACACAATTTGGATTTTTGGACCTTATGAGTTGCCGTTGTTGTTTCCATTCAGCATCTATTATAATGCATGCGCCGTGCAGATCAAAACTCACCACACTGTCCAAATCCGGGCCACAGACAACGCTGCTCTGAGACTCTGTTGCTGGACCTGGATGGCACACTCCAACGCTCCGGTCCCCACCGCGATCAAGGACCCACGTCCGATGTGGCTCCAGCATGGCAGCGCCAGCAACTGCTCCATCCATCCCGCCAACGGATGCACCCAGATGTCAAGATGGACCCAGCAACAGGAAAAAGCACGCTAACTTCAGCATCAACTTTTGAGACATGATGACCCATCTCACCCACATTTTTTTTTTGTCAAAGAGATTACATTTGTTGTCACATTAACTCCCGGAAGTAAATCGTTAGCTTGGTAACGGCTGTTCAAAGATGAGTTGGGTACATCAAATTTACGTAGAAGCCCGGGATATAGGTGTATATCTCCTGACAGAAGTAGCAACAACATTAGAGTTTTAATTACTCTTGGAGGAGCATACTTCTGATTGCTCATGCAGTTGTGTTGGTTCAGTCTTTTGGACGCCTGTGCTTCATTGGCAGCAAAGGTGTGGGAGAAGATGGTAGCATAGCCAAAACCAAAATAATATAGTTTGGCTTTCTGACCCCGAATGCCACATGGATCTTGATCAGCAGCTGTACTGTTAGTGTTTTCACACGTTTTAGTTGTTACATCACATATGAACAGTACAGAGAGAAGCGCCAGAATGCAACAGGTAGCTTAGACTGAAATATGGTTGTTGTCGTACTCATGTTTGCAGTTTCTCTTGTTTGAGAAAGCATTTGTAGATATCATATAAATTGTTGTGCCAAAACGTTAAAATACCAATTGTAAGCTGGTTGGGAACTCTATAAGCGGCAATATGTCCCAATTTGGGCTCGTGAGCGGAACCTCCCAAACCACTCACAACAGCTGCCGCCATTTTTTCATGTTTTTCTATATATATTCAGTACAGACCAAAAGTTTGGAAACATTACTATTTTTAATGTTTTTGAAAGAAGTTTCTTCTGCTCATCAAGCCTGCATTTATTTGATCAAAAATACAGAATTTTTATTTATTTTTTCAGAACATGTGATACTTTTTTAGGAGACTTTGACGAATAAAAAGAAAAAAAGAAGCTATGTTTTTAAAATATAAATATTTTGTAATAACAATATACACTACTGGTCAGTAATTTGGGGTCAGTAATTTTTTCGTTCTTTCTTTTTTTAAATAAAATCAATACTTTTATTCAGCAAGGATGTGTTAAATTGATAAAAAGTGATAGTAAAGAAAATAAATTATTAGAATATATATTATTAGAATTTCTTCTTTTTTTTAAATAAATGCAGTTCTTTTTAACCTTTTATTCATCAAATATATTAGACGGCAGAACAGTTTCCAACACTCATAATAAATCAGAATATTAGAATGATTTCTAAATGATCATGTGATCGACTGATGTTACATGTGACACTGAAGGCTGGAGTAATGATGCTGAAAATTCAGCTTTGCATCACAGGAATAAATTATGTTTTAAAAGTATATTCATATAGAAAACTATTATTTTAAGTTGTAATATTTCACAATATTACTGTTTTTTCTGTATTTTTGATCAAATAAATGCAGGCTTGATGAGCAGAAGAAACTTCTTTCAAAAACATTAAAAATAGTAATGTTTCCAAACTTTTGGTCTGTACTGTGTGTGTGTGCGTGTGTGTGTATATATATATATATATATATATATATATATATATATATATATATATATATATATATATATATACATACATACATTATATTATATAATACTATATATATATTTCACTATGTTACATGGTGTGACAAAGTAATTAAATTAGGTCATGGTCATTCTAAAAGGTATTTTTGGGGTATCTGAAGTCACTCATACACACTCTCTCTGTCTCTCTCACACACACACTCGGAGATGTAAGCAGGCATAAATTAAACATACGTTCTTCTACGATAGATCTTAGTTCACCCAACTTATAAAAACATTCTCACAAAGGGGGGTCGTCTTTGGAAGCTTCACCCCTGTGAGAAAGTTAACGAGAATCAACATTGAAACATGCAACAAAAGACAACAAATTAGCTGATGTCTAAATAAATTAACCTGTTCAAATTAATTACCAAACCAGTGTATGCAAACTCACCATTTGTATGCAATGTCGACGAGGTTGTCTTGGTATAGGGTTAATACTAACATAGCTCACCATTTTGGATTGAGAATCCAGGATTCGGGGATACCTAAAATAAGGCTGAAATTCCCCTCCATGATTTCTCGTTCATTGTGCACACCAAGCTGTGCAGCACACAGAGCAAGTTTTGCTGCTTCCTTAACCTGATCCTCCATGAGAGCAACCAAGAGAGACACAATCACAACTATCGCCTTGCCAGATTTTGGCCTAACCAGTTTCTCTCTGACGATCGGTAATAGTAAATAAATTAAACTTTTCCCAAAACCAGTCGGGAGTAGGGCCACAACATCACCTCCATTCAAAATGTTTAACAAACACTCTTCGAGTTCGGGATTCAGTTAGCAAATGCCAGGGATATTCTCCACAACAGAGCGAACAGCACCCCGTGTTTCCATATCTGCGGTCGTTTTTGATTTACCTTACCTAAACTACAATCTTAAACTTGGCGCTTAGTACGAAGTCTGACGTAGTCAGGCTACAGGATCAGCAGTTAAGACATTAAATTGTAAGCACAAAAAAAGATACTACTCATTTTCAATGTACATAAAACTTTATTGGATCAATCAAAAAGACATGTAAATTAATCTCACAAACACATTCATGCACATTCACACAAGTTGCAGAAACAAAGAGAGGGAAGAATGAGTTTAAGAGAGTGAAAATGTGAAATCCCATATTTATATCAATATAGGAAATTACTGAATAGCCTTTAATTAATAAACCAGCAAGGATCTGGAGGTTGTACTTGTGTTGCCTTTGTTTTAAAGGAATTAATTTTATATGGCTGCAGAAAGGGGTTTCTGTAGGTTGCTGATTGGCTGGAGTTCAGTAGTCATTGGAAGTGATGTCTTGGGCATTGGCTGAAGGATGGTGTGGAGTCGTGTACGCTGGTTGAAGTTTTAAAGTTGGTGCAGACAACATCTGACATAGCTTTGCGGCAAAACTTAGAACACAAAACTCTCAACAGGAAAATAAAATAAACTGGTGTAGAAGAAAGAAAGAAAAGCTGTTGAGACTAGACGGCTCGTCTTCTCATGGTGGTTGAGTAACAGCAGGCATCAGGACAGCACACTTTGAAGAGTGTTTAAAGAGCAGGTCATATGGTATTTTAAGTGTCCTAATATTGTGATGGAGTCGCCTCCATAAAATGCTTAGAACAAACTGAATATTTGGGTTGGACTGTTCTGGAAAAGTGTTGAAATGCAACTTAACCCCTGATTTCTAGTCATGTCCTCTTTTGGAAGGCCAAACAAAGTTTCACTTCAACTCCACAACATGGCAACTGCGGCAACAGAGAGAATAAAAGTTGTGCCTTCTATCTTTGCTTGAACCTTTGGATCGGTGTAATGCAATTCTTCCCACGTAGTGATGTAGAGATGTGGCGGCGTGGTAGAACTAGACGATTTAAGGGAGTGTGGTTGAACCTTAACTTTATAAAGGATCTCTCTTTGGATTTGAGACTTTGGTCTTTGCAACTTAACAGATCTTCTTTATGCACCAAGAGCTTGTAACACTCAAAAGAGAAAGAAAAATGTGAAATTTCATCATATGACACCTTTAAGACCCTAAAGAATCATATAAACTTGTGGAAAATAGGCATTCAATGTCCACTTTAACGTAATCCTCAAGGTATCCTTTATGTGACAAAAGATTTTCCACACTGAGAGCAGGTGAAAGGCTTTTATGAAGTGTGAGTTAACAAATGCTTCTTAAGGTGAGTTTTCTGTGTAAAACTCTTTCCACAATGAGAGCAGGAGAAAGGCTTTTTCCCAGCATGAATTATCAAGTGCCTATTTAGGCCTGATTTCTGTGTATAACTCTTTCCACACTGAGAGCAGGTGAAAGGCTTTATCCCAGCATGAATTAACATGTGTTTTTCAAGGCTTGCTTTATGTTTGAAAGTGTTTCCACACTGAGAACAGCTGAAAGGTTTTTCTGAAGAGTGAGTTACCAAATGATGCTTAAGTTGTTCTTTCATTGTAAAATTCTTTCCACACTGAGAGCAGCTGAAAGACTTTATCCCAGCATGAACTAACATGTGATACTTTAAGCTTGTTTTATGTGTGAAACTCTTTCCACACTGAGAACAGCTTAAAGACTGTAGCCCAGCATGAATTAACAGGTGCTTATTAAGGTTTGCTTTACATGCAAAAGTACTTCCACATTGAGAGCAGCTGAAAGGCTTTATCCCAGCGTGAATTAACATGTGCCTATTAATGCTTACTTTAAACGTGAAACTCTTTCCACACTTAGAGCAGCTGAAAGGTTTTATCCCAGCATGAATTAACATGTGATCCTTAAGATTTCTGTTACATGTGAAAGTGGTTCCACATTGAGAGCATCTGAAAGGTTTTTCTGAAGAGTGTGTTACCAAATGACTCTTCAGGTTATCTTTCCGTGTAAAACTCTTTCCACATTGAGAGCAGCTGAAAGGCTTTTTTTTACTTCTGTTGTTTTAATGCTGCAAGTTGCTGATTTTTCTTCATTGACACCAGGAGCTTTCTGATCCTGATATTTCTCATTCACTTCTTTCAGATCTCGTCTTTCTTCTTTCATTTTCATCTGGCCTAAAATTAAATCAGTATGAAGATGAAAATTAATTGAAACATAAAAAAATAAAAAAAAGTATAAAATATTTTTGTACAGACAAAAACTGTCAAAACTTTCCCTTTTTAACACAGATCCATGAAAATTCCAAAACACTGCATTATGCTATTAATAGAAAGAGGTTTTGCTGTACGATCATTAAGTTTAATATATATTTAAAAAATAGATGGTCGACCAGAGCATGGTGCGATCCAATCCTACATAAGATGAAAGGAAATGGGGGATTCCCAAGGAACAAAGACAAAATTATTATGATGCTGGTATATAAAACTTAGTTTTTGGTTCTTGAATTGAGTCCTTGGTTATCATACAAGTGTGTGCATGTGTTAATGGCCAATTTAGACCAAGAGGGCTGGACAAATGCTGATTTCCACATAAAAAAATAAAGTTGTGCCATATGGGTGTGTTGTTACAAAACTTCAACTGTCCTCCCTTCCAGCATTCTACCCATTTCCAGATCCTAATAGAATTGGCCACAACTGGGACAAATTTATATTTATCATTTTCAAATATTATAGAGCCTATGTGGTTTAATCTTGTCAACTTTGATTACGCTCCATGAAGCTTTAGATTGAAGATCAACCTAAATCTGAAGAGCCTTGAGTTAAAATAATAGAATTAAAAATTTGGTACACCCAATCCTCCTGAAAGTATAGGATGCTGCAATGAGGCACGTTTTATTCTGGGTCATTTACCATTCCAGATAAACTGGGAAATTATGGAACTGATCTCTTTAAAAGTAACCTGGAGGAGGGGAAAGTGGCAACATAAAAAAAAAAAGCAGAGGTAACAAAGTCTATTTGATGGTGGAGATTGTCCGTTGAAGAGAGACTTTAAGATTATTCCATCTTTGAAATGGTATGATTATGGTCATGAATCTTATTCTGTGGAATGTCAGATTTCCTAATGGCTTCTGTTAGTGGTTCAAGAGATAAACAAAACAGTAAAGTTGAAAGTGGACATCCCTGCCTCGTTTCAACATTGTAAAGGGAACGGGGGTGAGATTACCAGTTAAAGGCCAATTTATACTTCTATAACCCTCAGATATTGTGGTAAATGACAAAATGTGCAATACAAGGATTGTGTTTTTTTTGTTTTTTCTTGAAACAAAACAGTTAGAAAATAACAAAAAAAAATTTCCCTGATCAACAAGCTACATGGATGTCCACCTTGAACGAGGAATATGACTGACTTTCACAATCAAAGACGAACCGCCGAAATGCTAGTTGACGCGAGTGGGTTCCACTGTGTTTACATTCCTCGATCCTCGTGGGCTTCTACGAACAATGGCGACTGAAAGAGAGCGGATCATGTTGGAACAGGAGCTTATCGAGGTCCAAAAACTGTTAATTTTAGTTAAATTACTAAAACTAAAAGGCAGAAACGAGAGAAGGCGTCGGAGGAGATGGTATGTGCGACCTGTGAACCAGTTGAGACAGAAAGAGGGTGAATTTGTAAATTGTATTGGTGTAAAATATAATGCACCAATAAATTACATGAAACCATTTAAATAAAGATATATTAATTTCGAGAATCTCCTTTATATGATAATTTAGAGAATTAATGAATGTCTGATTGTTTAATAATGTGTTAAGATGCCATCTAGAGGCCTTGGTCTTAATGTTGGAAAGGTGAACATTACATAATACTGCAAAGTCATCAGACAACAAAATTGGTAATATAGAATAGGGTTGTGCCGATAGACGATAGTATCGTGTATCGATTAGCAGATTTCTCTGTTGATAATTAAGACGATATTAGGTTCATTTTCCTATTAATGTATTACATTATAATAATAATTAGGGATGCACCGGTTGACCGGCCATGAATCGGAACCAGCTGGTTTTTGCTTAAAATACGCGATTGGCAATCGGCCGGTTTTTGGTCTTTTTAATCGGCCAATTTTTCCGGAAGTACGCTCGCGTGCACAGACTACATTGTGATCATTCGCTATCATATCATTTTTGTGGAAGTATTTCGAAATCTGTGCGCAGGACACGGACAGCTGATCAGCTCTGGAAGTGCAGAGCTACACGTCTGAGACACAGATAGCAGGAAGCCCCTACTTGGGAAGCAATCAGCCATTGTTGTTGTACTGGTGCACAAAATAAGAGCCTTTCCTGCGTAGTGTACCTGTCCGTGCCCTGTGAAGGGATGTACTGCTCAACTTCTCACGTGTTGAATGAGAAATGAAACTGACTAATCTGTGACAGAAGTAGAACCTGCATACACGTTTGAAAAGCCAGAAGTAAACTTCAGTTCTGTATAGGATTATTTTTATTTTACCTTAAAATTACATTTGACTTAATTTCATTTAAAAATAACCTGCTGTAGAAGTCTGAAATTAGGGTAACGATTCACATCTATATTTTTTAACTTGAGACAATAGTTTTTTTATTTTTCATTGGCTCAAGTAAAATATATAGATGTGAATATAACCCTATTTTTTTTTTTATTGGATGAATGAAACACTTTGCATCTTTGTTTTATTCGCACCAACATTTGATTTTAACATTTTGGAATAATGTGTTTATATAGTATACTTTTATTTAGGGAAGTCGTGGCCTAATGGTTAGAGGGTTGAACTCCCAATCGAAGGGTTGTGAGTTCGTGTCTCGGGCTGGACGGAATTGTGGGTGGGGGGAGTGCATGTACAGTTCTCTCTCTACCTTCAATACCACGACTTAGGTGCTGTTGAGCAAGGCATCGAACCGCCAACTGCCGCAGCATAAATGGCTGCCCACTGCTCCGGGTGTGTGCTCACAGTGTGTGTGTTCACTGCTCTGTGTGTGTGCATTTCGGATGGGTTAAATTCAGAGCACAAATTCTGAGTATGGGTCACCATACTTGGCTGAATGTCACTTCACTTTCATTTAGTCTCACTGGTAAAGACCTTTGTTTAAATTTAAAACCAAATTTAAAAACTAAAATACTGAATGCTGATTAAGAAACATCTTATTGAATGTGTGATGATTGTGTTGTTTGGACTGTAGAACTATGCAGTTATTGCCTTTAATTTCACATGGTTACAATTAATGTTATAATTTAAGGCCAGTTCTCTGTAGTTTCAACCTAAATCCAAAACAAAAGCTAAAGGCTGATGTCTGTATCATCTATGTTTGTACTGATTGTAGGCTACTTACTGTGCAGTTACTGCTGTTTATTTCAGATGGTTATTGTTTTCAATTGTTTAAATTTTTTGTTGCTTAAAAAAAAAAAGGAAATCGGAATCGGTCAGTTTGCTTGTAAAAAAAAAATAAAAATCGGTATCCGAATCTGCCATGAAAAATCATGATCATGCATCCCTAATAATAACTATTAGGCGGTTTATTATAATTCGGCTATCAAACTGCCCAGCTAATTCACTTCAGCACCGCATTTCACACACAGGAGGAGGATTAAAGCCTGTAGTCACTGAAGTTGTCCGCTATGACTCGGATAACTCGTTAAATCCATGAAATGAAAGAGACAGAAAACGATGAGTTGGTGTCCCGCACATTTAATGGCTGGTCCACGGCAATACGCTCCTCATACATTTTCATGCACTCTGGAGTATAATGTGATTCAAGCAAAATAAAGAGTTTTGGCCATTACAAAGTCTCCATCCATAAACAGACGTACATTGTCTGTAGATATAAGGTATTTCATTGCAATTTAACAAGAAAACTGAATGCCCTATATATGTGCAATATATTAAATAAGCCCTCACTAACTGAGTTCAATGCCAAGGTTATGTTAGAACGCATCTCATTCTTGTTTCTGTGGCAGTGCGTCGAGCTAATCCAACCCGTTCATGAGGTGTGCGTTCTGGAGCACTGTAGGACTGATGCATCAGTTCAATTCAACTGTACTCAAAATATATGAACTTAGCGTTTTTGAATACTTTAAAATTGGGCATAAACGAACACGTTAAATATAGTGTTAAACTGCTGGACTTAAAATTAAATCTACTATTGATTTTCACCGTTGACTGATTTTTCAGAACATTTAGATGGATAACTTAAAAAATCCAAAACACATTTGTTGCAGAATACGGAACACATTTACAATTTATTGATTCAGTTTATATCGAGGTTTGTGTTTTGAATTCATATTTTGCCCATAGACAAGCCGTGCCTGGTCTGGAACAGACATTAGAATAAACAAGTTTACTTCTATGTTGTGACAATGCATTGTTTGACATATGCATAATTCGAAAGCTGAATAAATAATTTTTAGGATAGGATAGGATTTTTGTTAGGATAGGACAATGTTTGGCCGAGGTACAGCTATTTGGAAAATATGTGGAATATGAGGGTGCAAAAAAGTCTTGAGGAAAATCACTTTTAAAATTTTTCAATGTTACATTGTCCTAAAATATTTTTTTCAACGTGTACCACTCGCATAAACTCTGCATCCGAAGGCAGTATTATTCGTAGGGGCTGCAATTGTTGTTTCGCGGGCTATGTGACGTCAGAACTCGGAACTCAGAGTACATCGATCTAGTTCACTGGTGGGAAGGCACGAGTTTAACTGACGCTCCAGTGTACTTTAAGGGGTTTAAGGTTGGAAAAAAAGCGGGTTACGGGTTGCCTGGAACGCAGCATAAGATGCCAGGTAGTATCACAGTTTGGATTGAAAGGTAATTTACAGGAATGTTATTAACACAACAAATCCACGAACAGCTTTTCAAATCCAGCCGCTGTTTTTAAACCAGAGCCATAACGCGCTTTTCCTCCTCCTGATCAGACGACTTGTCTTCTAGTCTCCAATTTGAGAAATAAAATTACGCAAACAACAAAACATTAGTTTGACTTACTTCGGCGCGCAGATCATCTTCGTCTCTTGAGTTGTTCAGGTTAAAGGCGCATGACCTCCACCTACTGGTCTGGAGTGTGAACTGTACATGGTTCAGCTGAATTATCTAAACTATTATAGAAGAAGAACGAACGATAATTATAAAATAAACAAGACATTTTAGATATAAATACAAAATTCAAATCTTTAAACTCTTTCCATTAATATTGTCTTTTTTAAATACTTAAACAATTCTCCATAATACTCTTGATTGCATTAATGTTTAAAGTAAACAGTTTATGGTTTACAGTTTACCGTACCTGTTGTTTGTTTATTTATTTATTTTTGCTATAAAGTTGTTTTTATGCTATTTTAACAAAGAGAGAAAATCTACAGTACACTTTAATTAAACTCCAGTACACTTCTGCACAGGGCTGGGAGCGATATGAGGAAAAAATCATATCTCTCAATTTGTTGTCTGATTTGCGGTATATGATTGCCTATATCTTGGTATTTTGTATTTGGTTTAAACAAATAAAGTGAATGTAAGCATCTAGTAATATATTATGGACAAAAAAAGTGTTAATCACAATACATAGTAACATTGCAATCTATAAACAGTATATACATATAAAAAAAAAGAAAAAAAAATATATATATTTTTTTTTTTTTTTTTTTTTAAAGCAGAAGTATAGTTAAAAATAAAAATTATTAAAAAGCACAGACTAAGTATTTCATTATTCATTACACTTTACAATAACTGCTATCATACAAATACTTTTATAGGTTTAAATTTTTACATGTCACATTTATTGTACAACTATAAATATTTCATCTACATAACTATACAGGTGATCCCTAAAAAATTATGTTCTTTAGCCCGCAATGAATTCCTGGAAGTGACCACAAACTGAATAGCCTGCAGTATTCTAATGTTCCATATATAAGTGTTTGCTCTCTGTTTTAACACTGGGTTCTGTTGTACAGTTTACAGAACGTCATGAGGGAGCAATCTGTTTCCCATCTATTGTAAAGTTTTCGCTCCATTCTACATTTTTACTAGCTATTTTTTTTTACGTAACAGGTCAGTCATTCCCAGGCTCTGTACACAAAAGCAAGATGTCCATGCGTGGCAGGGTTGAGTTGTTTGTTCCCAAGCTGCAGAACTGATGTACACTGTTTTGACTGTTATTGACAAGAGAGAAGGACAGGCATGCGCTGAGAAAATATGCACATGGACGAAGCCGAGCAAGAAAAAAGTGAAGTACGGTGAGTTGTCTAACATCTTCGCCAACAGAGTTACAATTCAAAACCATTTGTCACACACGAGACCATCTGCTGAAGACTTCAAGTTGTTCGGAACACAGCTCCACCAAAGTGAATAATAAAGGGAGTCGTACTTTACTGATCCACTTTTGACTTTAATATTTGGTATATTATTATTAAGCAATTCAACAATATTATTCAGTGGCACACCTGACAATGAGTACACTGGTAATTTGGCTTTTACTACCATTTACTTCAGTAAGTCTTGGACTTGATTGTCAATAATAATGTAATAATGTGAGGTCCTGATTAGAGGTAAACTTAAAACCGACATCAGCTCAAAACTCATTTGAATTTATTATAGACTCCAAGAAATCCAAATCACCAACTGATTCATTTTAACTTCTGTCACAGAACTTATTGTATCACCCTGAAAAAACATCGGAATTACTCTTCATTCAGCCCCTACTGCAATAACTGTTCTGATCAACAACTCAGAACCTTATTCCACATGATGTGGGAATGTGATAAGATCAAAAATAGTTTGGGAAGCAGTATGTACTGTCTTATCAAAAATTATTGAGTACCCTATACTGGTGAACCCTGCTGTATTACTATTCAATGACGATGCTACGTCATGGGGAATCTTCTTCGAGTCAATTTGACCCAAACACAACCAGAAGGTTAATATTGACTAACAATGAATCAGTTTCAAATTCTTAAAAACACTTCAGTAGATTAACAAAACTTATCTAATACCCAAACAAGTTCTAAACCAAAATATTATTTTATTGTTTACAGCACTGGTTCTCATTCAAACTTTACCATACATTGGTGCAAATTCATTTGTCACTTGATAATGTTGCTCATCTAGTATTTATACAATAGCTCAGTATCTGCTCCATCTGTTCAAACCTGTCATTTTCTGTGAAGATTTCGCTCCTCCTTCACACAGCAGGTAAGCCGTGAGAAAACTGAAAGCACCATCATCTGTTCTTTCACGAGGAGACGGAGAGAATAATCCAGAGCACATATGGTAAGCACAACTGCACAGAGTGAGAGAATGATTGATAGATTACATTATTCATGATCAATCATATTGAGTTCAAGAGTAAGGACTTTGAATACATCAGGCACTATCTACTCTGATTTTGTTTAGTTGTATCCTATTATTTGCAGAAAGTATTCAAGCGTTTAAATGTCAGAAAAAGCACAAAATAAACATTATGATTCTACTTATTAAAAGTAATTTTATGATTACAAAATTTGTGTATTTATGTTTAGTCAGACACTGTTAAACAACCAAAAGCCTTACACAACCTTATTTAACCAACTTCTCATGAACCAGTCTAACCAGTTACAGGTGGGGTTTTCCTTTAATGTTTTTCTTCCTCATTCTCCTCCTTGTAATTTCGTAAAGCCTTTGAGAGAGTAAAAATGTTTTTTCTTTCTTTTTTCTTTATATGATGGGCATAAACTTCAGAATAAATCTGTTGAGCAGTTAGGAAACCATAATCAGTAATGATGGCTGAAGACACAGACAATCACAACGCTTGCAACAGAGACAAAAGGTAAGAGAAATATTTGTGATATATTTTTACATGTGTCTAATTTATGTACATTTAAATAAAATATTATTTTAATGAAGCAAATACATTATATGTATATGGTGACCGATTAAAGCAAAGTCTAGCTCAGTTTAAAGTTGGAGATTGAATCATTCTGCTTGTAACCCATATGGCACAGTTAAACACATGTTATTACAAACTGCATTGATAGGCTTGATATAATTTGAGTGAAGTTGATGTTGAAATGCTTAGAACTATGAAGATGAATTGTGTTGTATCTTACAGCGTTAAACGAGAGCGATCACATTCCCCTGTACTCAGTGTTTTATCCATGAATAGTGACAAATCAATGAAAATACCAATTCAGTTAACCCTTGTGCATCAATTAAAAAAAGTTACACATAGGTTCATAGGGGACAAAAATGTCCATGTCCAAAAAGTGTCATAAAAATATTATAGATTAATATTTTTTTCCACTTTCACTGATGCCATTTTTTTAACCAGAATAAGCTCTAATCATAATAGCCAAACATTCATTAATTTTCAGAATTTTAACCCTTTAAATGCTGGTTTGTTTACACAATGCCACTGTTGTTTTTTTATGAAAAAAATAAAAATTTTAATTATTTTCAATTTACTAAATTCTAAGCAGATCATTTTTTCTTTGATTATTACAGCCTTGGATATGTCAATGATTAACAACAACATACATTTTTATGCATTCATATTTTTTATGCAGTATCAGGAAACAAATAAAAGTACCTCTCAGGTCCATAAAGGACAAAAATGTCCATGTCAAAAAAGTGTCATAAAAATATTATAGATTAATATTTGTCTCCACTTTCACTGACTTAGATTTTTTACTAGCGCCAGTTCTATTCATAATTACCAAACATTCATTAATTTTCAGAATTTTAACCCTTTAAATGCTGGTTTCTCTACATAATGCCACTTTTGTTTTAAATAAAAATAATAATAATTATTATTAATTTCCATATAGTGAATGCTAAGCAGATTTTTTTTCTTTGACTATTACAGTCTTTGATGTGTTAATTATTAACAACAATATTAATTTGGATGCATTTATATTATTTTTGCAGTGTCAGCTTAAAAATAAAACTACCACTCAGGCCCATAAAGGACAAAAATGTCCTTTTCAAAAAAGTGTCATAAAAATATTATTGATTAATATTTTTTTCCACTTTCACTGACTTAGATTTTTTTCCAGCATCAGTTCTAATCATAATAACCAAACATTCATTAGTTTTCAGAAATTTAACACCTTAAACGTTGGTTTCTTTACATAATGCCACTGTTGATTTTTATAAAAAATATAATAATAATAAAACATTTCCATATACTAAATGCTAAGCAGTTTTTTTTCCTTTAAATATTACATCCTTGGATATGTAAATGGTTAACTATGACATTCACTTTTATGCTTTCATATTTTTATGCAGTATCAGATTTAAAATAAAAACTACCACTCAGGTCCAAAAGGACAAAAACGTAGGTATGTAAGACACAGCTGTGTGCGTTTTAGTAAAAGCAAAGAGGGAGGACAGAAGTGCTCCATGCTTTATTTGCAGCAGCTTTGGGGGAAGCTCTGGCTTGTTCCTGCGAATTGTGCCAACTAGGGCCATCTTCCTCTTTAGAAGCTCCTCCCCCAGTCCATAGGAGGTGAAAAAATCGTCACCGGTCACAGTGTTCCCCTGGAGCCCCTCCGTCATTTCCAGAATGACCCTTTTTCCTTGGTTCACCTCCGCAGGACTTCCAGGAGACTTCCCCGTGTAAATTTGCAACTTCCATGCATAGGATGTGGTGACATCACAGGTGACCCAAATTTTTATGCCATACTTGGCAGGCTTGCTGAGCATGTACTGGGAAATCTGCATCGGCCTTTGAAATCGAACCTCAGGGTGGAGCTCAGGAGCTTGAATTTATGGTGGGACATGGTGGCTCGGAAAATGGAACGTCCGTTTTCCACATTCCACAGGCTTCTTGTTGATTCATATCGGGACTTGTACATGCCGGCCAGAATCAGCAGCCCGATGTATGCCTGAATGTCATTGGAATCTAAATCAATCCAATCCATCACAAAACGCATCCCGTGTAAATTAGTGTTCTCCAGAAGAAGCTGAATGATTATTAGTCCAGTGACAGCCCGCCTCGAAATACCTCCGCCGTACAGGAGGATTCATCCCGCCTTCCATGTGTCTAAAATTAAACGTGTTTTATTCACAAATTATGAGGATTCCAGTACTTGGTGGAATGGGAGGGTTACGGTCCAGAGGAGAGGAGTTGGGTACCTGCTAGGGACATACTGGATCACTCCCTGATTGATGATTACAATCGACAGGTAGGGTCGTCTGGGAACACCAGGAGGCATTCCTAGAGGGGAAGGTACCGTCATGGTTGTCAAACCATGGCCTTGGGATTTGCACTTATGTGAGTGGAGTTGGTGTGTTTCTCACGTCAGCACTGATTGTTTCATGTGATCGTCTCCGTTAATTGTTCATCTACACCAGCTGCTACCCATAACCCGATCCCTATTTATCGCCTTTCGCCTTTTTTTTTCGCCTTTTTTTTTTGTCAGAGCATTGTTTGCAGTTCCCCGTTCTTATGCCTGGTCTCTCATTCCTGTTCTCTGTGTACTTCTCGTCATTGGATCGTCTGTGTCTTTGGAATACCATCCACTTAATTTTGCACAGTGCACCAATACTTCAAAAGTATTCGGTTGTTAAGTGATGACGTAAGAAGCGCTGTTTCCGGGTCCAAGCCTCAACTCGCTTCACTTGAGAATACTACCTCAGCAGCCGTTTATGAGCACTGTTTATTCATATTTATCATTTGAGATAAACGCTTTTAAACTTACGGTATACACTACAGTCTCCCTGCTCACAGCGTCCCAAACACAAATAATTTGTATATATTTTTTTATATTTATATTTTCATTGTCTGGCTATCTGGGACTTCGGTATGGAGTTAAAGGTTAAGATTATAACTTTATTGCTAATATTCTATCACATTGTGAGTTTATATTAGCACCTTTTGTTGTTTTCTCATGGTAACTGATAGAGCATTTGGACACGGAAGCGCTGCTATGTGACGTCAGACTTAACAAGCGAATAGCGATTCTCTGAAATTATAAATGTCACGATTGCTAAATTTATTAGTATCGATACTTCAAAGAATGACTGTGTTCCAGATTTGTAAGATTTCATGTTGGTGTGTGCAATGCACGCTTCCAGTGCCTCCCTATGGATGGCTGTGTTTTTCTCCTCACACAAGCAGCAAAAAAGCACTGAAGCGAGATGGCTGCATTAGTGGCTTTACTAAACTGATTTAGCTTTAGGGCTGCAGGTTGTGCGATGTAGGCTGTCGTAGTTGATCCATTATTCATTAACTGTATGGGCCAGAGAGCACACGCGAGAGAGAGAGCGCAAGAGTGCGAGAGAGCATGCGTGCACGAGAGAGAGAGAGAGAGAGAGAGAGACAGAACGCGAGAGAGAGAAAGCGCACGCGCAAGCACAAGTGATACTGTGGCCGCCGGTCCACGACTGGTAGAAAAAGATGACGCTCATTAAAGCTCACTGGCTGCACAACTGACAGAATAAGTTACAATTTGTGAGATATTACTGCTAAATTTTATTTGCTTTTTTTTACTTGAATGCCATTGCTTAAATTGATATTTATCTTTATACATTTAATCTTCTGAGTTCAGAAACATTGTTTAATATATTCGCTGTTCATATTTTTATTCAAAGTTCAGAGACAAAATAAATGTATTACTCTTATGTTTATTATGATAACTGAGATAATGCTGCTCAATTTATTCTTTCTTTACCTTGAATGTCATTGCTCTAATTTATTTTTTATATTTTGATATTTCTTATTTTGTTCAAATGTTTAATATATCTGCTGTTCATATGTTCATTTATTAGTGTGTTATATGATTATAATGTTGTCCCGGATTTAAAATAAAGCACAGCAATGATATTTGAGAGTGTATTTTCCCTTTTCAGGAAATGTATCGAAAAATTCTTGACTAGGTATCGGTATTAAAACAATAATTTTGGTGTCGTGACAACACTAACCACTCCTCACCACCCACCGATTATACCTCTCACCCCCATGGCTCGCTCATCTCAGTTCCTTTGTCTCCTGCTGCCTCTCCTCAAAGTCACTTAAGCCCCTTTCACACTGCCATTCCGGCAAATACAGGGGTAAAGTGTTCCTGTAATTGTTCCCTGGTCGCTAGATTTGGCACTTTCACACTGCCAGTGATGACCTGGTATATGTGCGTGCTTTCACACACAACCCTTGAAGATCCCGTAACGACACGTGACATCAGCGCGTGACGTGTAATGTACGAGTCGACAACGCTTGGCACGTTATACTTTAACTGAAGCAAGCAAACGATCTCTGCGTCAGCGCGGAAAGTGAGGAACTAACTGATCTCTGCTTCATTACAGTTTGTACATATGTTTTCGTCGCGAATGTTGATCTTCCTTCAAAACAGCCGGTAAAAGAGTCGCGCGATAACGCGCGTCATCACTTCGATACGGAATTAGATCTGGCTTTTGTTCACACAGCGCTCGTTCCGGATCGATTACCGCAATGTTACTAGGTCCCTGACCCGGGTTCAATTCGGTAATCAATTCCGGGACGTGGTTGCTTTCACACAGATGGCGACCAGGCAATGTTACGGGAATATTGCGGGTCCGACGTGCAGTGTGAAAGGGGTTTTACTGGGCATTGTTACTTCCCGGATCGCCCACCTCACCCACCTGTTATCCTGTTTTATATTACTTGTGTGTCTGACTGTGCTATTAAATATCCGATTTACTTGAACTTGCTTCCTCACCTTGTTTTGCTGTTACAATAATCTATATACAAAACTGGATGATGAGTAACTTCTTACTGCTAAATTCTGAAAAAAACAGAGGTGTTAATTGTAGGATCTAAAAACTCTGCATGTAATAACCTAGAACACTGTCTAAGACTTGATGGCTGCTCTGTCAATTCTTCATCATCAGTTAGGAACCTAGGTGTGCTATTTGATAGCAATCTTTTCTTAAAAATCCACGTTTCTAGCATTTGTAAAACTGAATTTTTCCAATCTCAAAAATATATCTAAATTACGGCCTGTGCTCTCAATGTCAAATGCATAAATGTTAATCCATGCATTTATGACCTCAAGGTTAGATTATTGTAATGCTTTATTGGGTGGTTGTTCTGCACGCTTAGTAAACAAACTACAGCTAGTCCAAAAGCCTCAGCAAGAGTTCTTACTAGAACCAGGAAGTATGACCATATTTTTTTTATTTTATTTAACCTTTATTTAACCAGATGATCTCATTGAGATTTAAAACCTCTTTTTCAAGAGAGACCTGGCCAAAATGGCAGCATTTTAACAGCACATAATTACAAATATGATCACCAAACATATAGACAACAACAAGAGACATTTAAACAATACCCTCAGATACATAAACAAACAACATCAACATCAGACTACTTTAAAGTACAATTTATACTAACCATAGGTTTAAAACAATTTGATTATTTTAAAAACAGTGACAACAATTGATGGCATCTAATTCCAAGACTTTCATGCGTTGCTTAAATTCACCAATAGAAATCAGAGTTTGGAATTGCAATTCAGACTGTAATGTGTTCCAAGTGGACGGGGCTGCATAACTAAAAGCCTTCTTACCATGCAGAGATGTATAGTAACAAAGAATAACTACTTCACTACTGTACTTAAGTACTAAAAGGCAGTATCTGTACTTTACTAGAGTATTATTTTTTACTCCTACTTCCACTTTTACTTCAGTACATATTTTCAATGAGTTTAATACTTTTACTCTGATATTTTTTTTTTTTTTATGTGCTGCATCGTTACTCGTTACAATTACAAAAATGTTACGAATCATTCCATTACAAACCCACATTACCACTGCCAAAACTGTAGATGGCAGGTTTGATGAAGCTGGCACATCATTGAGCGAATCAAGCGATTAAGAAGACTGCGCGTGCTGAATGAACTGCTGTGAAGAGAGAGATGAACACCGAGCCGAGCCAGATAATGACTCGTTCACGAGTCAAGAACCGGTTGCATCGGTTTTCGGATCACCAGTAGTTCTTTCTGACAGTTCGATTCAATAAACCGGTTGAAGAAAAAAGTTCACCGGTTCTTTTGCGCTCGACGTAATGGCGTCATTTGCGATGATTGCCCTTGATCCAAGCCTTCGGTTTACCCGCGCTCATAACATTAGCACAGAATCAGTTCATAATCAATCACCAAAAGAATCAGTTCGGTTCAGATGCTATGTGTGCACATGCGCAGTATCATCAGCTCCTCGGTTCTCGAATAGGACGCGTCTGAAAGAAACCATTCTTGACTCGTGAACGAGTCATTATCTGGCTCGGCTCGGTGTTCATTTTCAATTCTCTCTTCACATCAGTTCAGTCAGTGTACTGTTTGAGTAAATGAATTACTCCGGGATATTGGTTTGTTTTAACTCAGAGGGAGTGTCAGCCACATTAAAAAAGTTAACAGCTTAAGTCGTTTGTGGATTAATGCGTACTGGAGACACAAACCATTTAAAATGATTCAGTTCGATTTGGTGAACTGTTTCAAAAAGATCCGGTTACATCGAATGATTCGTTTGCGAACCGGATATCACAAACTGCTTTGTTTTGAACTGTCTTACAACAGACACGGAAGAGAAGACAATGCTGAATAAAGTCGTAGTTTTTGCTATTTTTGGACCAAAATGTATTTTCGATGCTTCAAAATATTCTAACTGACCCTCTGATGTCACATGGACTACTTTGATGATATTTGTCTTGCCTTTCTAGACATGGACAGTATATCGTACAGACAGCTTCAATGGAGGGACTGAGAGCTCTCGGACTAAATCTAAAATATCTAACTGTGTTCTGAAGATAAACGGAGGTCTTACGGGTTTGAAACAACATGAGAGTGAGTTATTAATGACATAATTTTGCAAATTGGGCGAACTAACCTTTTAATCTGTTTTTTGTTTACAAAGTTACAGTCAAAGGAATTGTGATTGTCCTTTAGGTTAATCATTTGAAATAATAAAAACAATATGTTCAAACTTTTGACTACTTTATTTAATAACTACATAAAATACTTTTACTTTCAGTACTTGAGTAGTAATTTTTTTTTACTTTTTTGATAGAGCACTTGTACTTTTACTCAAGTCTGGGTCTCTAGTACTTTATACATCTGTTACCAAACTCTGCATGAACTGTACCAGAGCGTAAATTATAAGAACTAACATTACATGACATATAGGAGCAAAGATAAGCATATCCAGCATAGACTTATAAATAAAAATAAGCCAATGTACATGGCCTCCTCACTGACAATGAGGGCCAGTGTGTTATTTTGTACAAAGTACAATGATGTACTGATGCCTTGCATCCAGTCACAAATCGTAATGCATTATGGGGAGACAGTATCCAACAAAGACAAACATTTATCAGGAGCATTTATATAGAGCAAATCACCATAATCAAGTGTAGGGAGGAAAGTGGCAGCAACTAGCAACCAGTCCCGTCAACACTGCACTGACTCACTATCAAACATCGTATAGATTTTAAAATATTGCTTATTACTTATGAAGCCCTGAATGGTTTAGCACCTCAGTATTTAAATGAGCTCTTGTTACATTATAATCCTCCATGTCCGCTGGGTTTCAAAACTCAAGAATTTGTTAATACCTAGAATATCAAAATCAACTGCGGGCGGCAGATCCTTTTCCTATTTGGTGACTAAACTCTGGAATAACCTACCTAACATTGTTCAGGAGGCAGACACAGTCTTGCAGTTTAAATCTAGATTAAAAGACCTATCTCTTTAACTTAGCTTACACATAACACACTAATATGCTTCTAATATCCAAATCCGTTAAAGGATTTTTAGGCTGCATTAATTAGGTAAACTGGAACCAGGAACACTTCCCATAACACCAAATTTACTTGCTACATCATTAGAAGAGTGGCATCTACGCTAGTATTAATCGAAAGTAAACATTTTGAACAATGAAGATGATTGTTCACATATCACGTCTTTTTTTTGTGCGCAAATTTTTTTTTTCAAATGCAGTATGCGTGCTCCCAATGGAAGCGACACGCTCGTTTTTTCCAGGTGCGTCCGCACCACATCTAGTAAAAATGTGGTGTTCAGAATGATGCAAGCACACCAGGTCATGTGACAAGAACCAACTCAATCAGCTTCCTTCGGGGTGAAATTCCCTGTTGTTTTTGAAAAATGGGATGCACTCAAACACTTTTTACTTTTCTTCGTTACAGCAAGGGTTTTTCGGTGGTGGAAATCCATCACTGAAATGTCCTTCTTGTAACTGATATCACAGCTGATGGATGCTTAGCAATGACAGACGCCTCAGGAGCGCAACTGCACAATTGCTTTAGGAGCCGTTCACATATCGTGTCTTTTGTGTGCTCAATTTTGTTATTTCAAATGTAGGAGCGCGGTATGCGCGCTCATAATGGAAGCGACACGCACATGGTGCGATGCGCTTGTTTTTTCCAGGCATGTCCACACCGCATCGAGTTCTTCTAAACTTTTCAGAATGCCACAAGCACACTGCAGGTCATGTAGCTTCCTCACCTTTTCCGTAACAACATTGAAAGCTCAGCCAAGATGAAGGGACAACTGATCATAGCTGTATATGGATTGCCATTTTTTAAATAATTTAGTAGCAGAGCTACTGCAAGCAATTTTTAGTGCTGCAAATCCATTTATCCGTTGCTGAAATTTCCATGTTTTCATGGAGAGAGCAGGTCATGGTTGCTTAGCAATGGCAGACACCTCAGGAGCGCAAGTGCCCGAAGGCTTTGGGAAAAAAATCAAAGCGGCGCGTCTAGCATTTTCCACGTGTTTTTAGAGGCGATATGTGAATGGACCCTTTTAGAAAGGAGGATAAAATGACACACGTGTGTGTGTTAACTCACTGGGCGCGTTGACACACGCAACCACATGCCTACAGACATATTTAGCTGAGCAAGCCAAAAGAAGCGAGCGAAAGGTAGGCCCATTTCGACAGAAAGGGCAATGAAGTTACTTGCAAAATATGGTACACAGTATTTAAATAAAGCAGTAGTGCAAGTACAATGCTATATCACTTGCGAAGCAAACATCCACAAGCAAATGAAAGGCGCTTCCCAAAGCTGGACACTAGGGCTGGGTAAATAAATGGATTTTTCGATTAATCGTTTTTTAAAATGTGGTCAATTCAAAATCGATTCTCAAAGGCCATGAATATATATATATATATATTATTAAAAAGTATTTAAAAAAAGTGTAAACATATTGCAGTTTAATGTTTGCATTTCTTTGCCTTACTGTACCGAAAATGAACCGAACTGTGACTTTAAAACCGAGGTACGTACCGAACCGTGATATTTGCGTACCGTTACACCCCTAATATATATGTATACATACATACACACACACACACACACACACGCACACATGCATGCATGCACACACACACACAGTCATCGTTTTGATATATATGTGTGTGTGTGTGTGTGTGTGTGTGTGTGTGTGTGTGTGTGTGTATGTGTGTGTGTTTCGCACACACAAATATCAAAAACATCCAGACCCCAGACAAGCAAACAGTTGTAAGCCTAATGTAACCACAAACAGACATTCAAGATGAATGAAGAATAAACACCAACCTCCTTGTTCCTCGTGTTTTATTCTCGCGGTTTCTGGTTCCTCGTGTTTTATTCTCACGGTTTCTGGTTCCTCGTGTTTTATTTTCACGGTTTCTGGTTCCTCGTGTTTTATTCTCCAGATTTCTGGTTCCTCGAGTTTTATTCTCCAGGTTTCTGGTTTCTCCTGTTTTATTCTCCTGGTTTCTGCTTCACTCGTGTTCTCTTCACTCTCCTCTTTAACAAATTCCATCTTCACAGCAGCAGCAAATCCTCCAGATATTCCTGCTTCCTAAAAAATAATAATACTCTCGACTATGAGGACGATATTACAGATATTTACTGACCTGATTAAAAACTGAATTTTTCTCTTAAAAGAAACATTTCTAACTGTTTATAGCCTCTCAACATAACAACAGAGAGCGCGTGAAACTAATCTTCTTCTTATGAGGTTTAATGGTGTTTGGCAAAGAAACAAATGTGTTTTGCGCCACCCACTGGACTGGAGAGTGAAGCGACGTAGCAAAAACATGACGTCGCCAGTTCGTCGTGCTGCAGCCTGGAGCAATGGGCGTGCCGAAAGATAGAGCCGTGGCAAAATGTTTATTTTCGGTATTCATATAATTTCCTTTAGACAAGAGAAGGTGGTGTCGATAAGACGTGAGGTTATTATTCATCATACGTTCAGCTATGCTTTATATGCCACATATATGTATATTTGGATACGTTTGAATTTTTCCTTTGCGTTATATCTTGCAGCTTTAGTAATTGGTTTAGTGTTGTTGACAGACATATGTTCAGTGAGACAAAACGATGACCACAACGATGGGGAATCATTCAGACTTGATAGTTTATATCTGCCTCCTTTTGTGCAATACACTACAGAATACATCATGTAAGCATAATAATTATTACCACCTCTGCTATTACAACTGTACTATGATCAATTCACAATCTATGAAGACGATTAGACAGAATAAAAACTGATTTATAGTCTGTTTCTACCTTTCTGCTGGGTTTCCAACTAATGCAGAGTATATTCAAGTTGCCAACACACTGATGTGAAGAACCCTTTCCAGAGAAATATAGAAGGAAATGACTGTGTAAGTAACATTGCTTTTAATCCATCAATTTATCTCTATCAACATAATCACACACAATATTGTAGTAACAATATATTGTAATCTTTATTTGCTGGGAAATTGTCAAATTTGTGTTTTAAATTTGTCAACACAAATGTCAAATTTGTGTTTTAAGAACATCTGACACGTTCCTAAACCAGAAATGTAAAGAAGAACATGCTCCACTTGCATGTGTAAGCACACTGCCATATGCATAGTTTATTTTTGCACTGTTAATCAATTTTACATTTTCACTCAGTGCATGTCAATGTAAGGAAGACGCTGTACTACAGATATTTAAATATTTTTTGTATGTACTCCACTTTTTCACTGCCTGACCATCATCTTAATGTTTATTATAAATTATTATAAATTATTTTTTACATCTAAAGCACCTTGTTCAATACGTATTTAGATGTTGTTCATATCTGTCACGGTCTAAGCATGATCTGTTTCTGTTGTTCTGATGAAGGAAGCTTGTGTTGGGGAGGATTCAATGTCTGTTGATAAACACGTGAATGTGCTACAAAGTGAGTTTCAGAAACACATCCAGACACATGGACTGTCAAAGACCACACAGGAACATTCTCCTGGAGACGCTGAGAAAGCACAGAAGGAATCTCTGTGGAGGATGTACTCAAACACACCCAGACTTCAGGACACCTGCTGGAGTGAGTATAGTAAAAACAAAACAATCAAATCTTTTAAGGTAATATTTTATTCTTCTGTACCCTTTTAGCCCATCTGTTAAAAATGTAAAACAATGGTTTTAGAAAACAATGTAAGATTTATCAGTGTATAAAAGAACATGAAATGCATTGTATATTGTGATTCTGCGGTGTAGGTAACTACACTGTCTGAGCCAAAGAGAATGGAACAGAATCTGAAAAGTGTTTTCATTTTTATTTCTCTTTTTTCATTATTATTATTATTATTTTTAATGTAGGGGGACCCTGCTACAACCTTTCCTACCATACACCTGATGTATAGTGACTGTACAATGGCAATCATACTTAGAGGCAGGGGCGTCGCTAGGCCCTTTTTAGGGGGGCTTCAGCCCCCCTAAACTTATGCCCAGCCCCCCTAAAAAATTATTTGATTAATTAATTAGTGATCGCTTCAGTCCCCTTTAAAAACTCATTTGAAACGGTGGCAAGCTGCATCAAGTTCCGGCTCCTCCCCTGATCTGAGTCTGCATGGATTCAGCGCGTTTTTCAATCAAAAATCAAATCAAATCTTCAATTTACTTTTCAAAATTCAAAACATATTATTGTGTATTTCGGCATTACATTATGCAGCCATTCACAGAAATGATTAAAGACACACATCATTGTCTGAAAGTACTAAATGTCACAGAGAGTGAAACATCATGTGGAGATATTTTGTTTTGTATTATTAAATATGATTTTGTATTAAGTAATAATGAATCATTAGTGTATCATGATACATATATTAGAGTAAGAGTAAAGGGATCTGTGAATTTTTTTTTTTTTTTTTTTTTTTTTAAGTAATTGATTTATAGAAGTGGCAAATTGATAATGGTGTTATTTTTAATAAATAGAAATAAATATAGAACAGATTAAACATATTGCCAATAGACAATTACATTAGTATGTTTTGTCTATATTCTTAATGAATATTAGCTGGTTAGTTAAATGATTTGAAATGAAATAAATTTCCAGGGGCTGACTTGATGTATAACCAACCGTATTGTTGATTATAAAGGCTAAAAAGCTAAAAATTAATAATAATAATAATAAAAATAAAATATAATAATTTATATTTCATTGTAGATGGATATACATTTTTTTGGTCGTGCGGGAGTAGGTCTGCAAATGAGCAACAGTCAGGTGAGAATAGAACAGACAGCCTCACACACACACACACACACACACACACACACACACACACACACACAATACCACTGTGTTCCCAAGATTCATTGCAGTCATTGAACCCTTATGTTGTTTTAATTTCCTGCCCATTTCCACGTACATTTCATAAGAAAAAGCTGTGGTATCATCAAAGGATAAACATGAATGTCCTAATACTGAATCAGGAAGTCTTTATTGTAAAAATCTACATTCCCAATTCAAAATTTTCCAGTGACTGGTCACATCTAAAAAACTGTATTAGTTTTTTTTTTTACACTGTTGTATATGGCTCAGTCAGTACTCCTACTCCCATATATGAAATACAGGGAATACAATGGAATAGTGGATTGCAATAAGGTTAGTAGTATACAACCCTACCCTAATAGTCAAATAATATTTTTTAATCATACCCTTATTGGGGGCTGAGCCCCCCTAAAATCAAAATCTTAGAATCGCCCCTGCTTAGAGGGTTGAGTGTAATGACAGAAGATGTATTCTGCATTCAACATTACATATCCAACACATCTGAGAAAGACACTGACTTCAGAGGCACATTGTCATAGAAGAGGGAGACAATCACTGTCAGTAACTTTACTCTGAATGATTTGCCTTTTGTATTAGATCCTCATGGCTTGACTGTACCAAGTGCACTTGAAGGACATTCACTCTTCTGAAGTTAATCCAACATTTTGGGTTTGTACATGCACATTAACCAAATATTGTAATGCAAATAATTGTAATATTTTTTGATTATTTATAAATCAAGACCTTAACTTGTGGCTGTGATGACGTCAAATTTAAATCAGTCTCAGCAGTAATACTATTCCAATAAATTTGGTTTAAATCTTTTTCAAAGGAATTCATTTTTACTTTAGGAATTCCTGTTTTCATTTTGTTCTCTGCTTTATTATGATTAATGAAACGCTTTTTAGTTAACTTTCTGAAAATTAATGTCATGTTATGATCGGTAAGCCCTTTGATCAGGTTATACGTTGTAGTTCTTCTTTCTGGTCTATTCAGAAAAATCTAATCAATCAATGTTTCGCTATGTCTGGTAATTGCAGTATGTTTGTTTATCATTTGCTTATATTTGAACGTGTCCATCAAAGATTTCAGCTTTGTTCTGCTGTTGTTTTTCTCCTGCCAGTTTATATTCAAATCACCCCTAATTATACATTCAGTACAATTGTCAATATTCAATAGAAGACTCTTAAAATCATCATCGAAATTTGCACCATGTGAAGGTGGATTGTAAATGATGATTAATTTGCATTTCATCGTTGGAGACAAAATTACATTTAGCCCCAGGCATTAAAGTTTCATATCAATGTTACCTTTCTCACACTTAATAGTTTCTTTAATGTATAATAGCACACCCCTGACCCCTTCCTTGGACCCTATCTCTACTGTAACACTTAAAGCCAGGTATGTCGATTAGGTCTGTAGGAGTGGATGGATTTAACCAACTCTGTCACACACAAATAATCAGTTAACAGTCTATTAATTTGATCTATTTTTGGTAAAATACTCCTTATGTTAATGTGTTCTCCCAAAATCCCCTTGGTTTCTGTTTGGGGATTCCAAATAATCTGGGCATGATTTACAGTTTGGAAGATCTTCAGCTCTTTCTGCTTGAGCGCTGCCCAATTTGGATTTTTGGACCTTATGAGTTCCCGTTGTTGTTTCCATTCAGCATCTATTATAATGCATGCGCCGTGCAGATCAAAACTCACCACACTGTCCAAATCCGGGCCACAGACAACGCTGCTCTGAGACTGTTACTGGATCTGGATGGCACACTCCAACGCTCCGGTCCCCACTGCGATCAAGGCCCCGCGTCTGATGTGGCTCCAGCATGGCAGCGCCAGCAACCGCTCCATCCATCCCGCCAACGGATGCACCCAGATGTCCAGATGCCCCAACGGACCCAGCAACAGGAAAAAGCACGCTAACTTCAGCATCCACTTGTGAGACATGATGACCCATCTCACCCACATTTTTTTTTTGTCAAAGAGATTACATTTGTTGTCACATTAACTCCCGGAAGTAAATCGTTAGCTTGGTAACGGCTGTTCAAAGATGAGTTGGGTACATCAAATTTACGTAGAAGCCCGGGATATAGGTGTATATCTCCTGACAGAAGTAGCAACAACATTAGAGTTTTAATTACTCTTGGAGGAGCATACTTCTGCTTGCTCATGCAGTTGTGTTGGTTCAGTCTTTTGGATGCCTGTGCTTCATTGGCAGCAAAGGTGTGGGAGAAGATGGTAGCATAGCCAAAAAAAAAAATATATATAGTTTGGCTTTCTCACCCCGAATGCCAAATGGATCTTGATCAGCAGCTGCACGGTTAGTGTTTTCATCCGTTTTAGTTGTTACATCACATATGAACAGTACAGAGAGAAGCGCCAGAATGCAACAGGTAGCTTAGACTGAAATATGGTAGTTGTCGTACTCATGTTGGCAGTTTCTCTTGTTTGAGAAAGCATTTGTAGATATCATATAAAGTGTTGTGCCAAAACGTTAAAATACCAATTGTAAGCCGGTTGGGAACTGTATAAGTGGCAATATGTCCCAATTTGGGCTCGTGAGCGGAGCCTCCCAAACCACTCACAACGGCTGCCGCCATTTTTTCATGTTTTTACATATATATATATATATATATATATATATATATATATATATATATATATATATTCAGTACAGACCAAAAGTTTGGAAACATTACTATTTTTAATGTTTTTGAAAGAAGTTTCCTCTGCTCATCAAGCCTGCATTTATTTGATAAAAAATACAGAAAAAAAAAAAAAATTCAGAACATGTGATACTTTTTTAGGATACTTTGACGAATAAAAAGTAAAAAATAAATAAAAATAAAAAAAAAGAAGCTATGTTTTTAAAATATAAATATTTTGTAATAACAATATACACTACTGGTCAGTAATTTGGGGTCAGTAATTTTTTCGTTCTTTCTTTTTTTTTATAAAATCAATACTTTTATTCAGCAAGGATGTGTTAAATTGATAAAAAGTGATAGTAAAGAAAATAAATTATTAGAATATATATTATTAGAATTTCCTTTTTTTTAATAAATGCAGTTCTTTTTAACCTTTTATTCATCAATATATTAGACGGCAGAACAGTTTCCAACACTCATAATAAATCAGAATATTAGAATGATTTCTAAATGATCATGTGATAGACTGGATATAAAATGTGAAACTGAAGGCTGGAGTAATGAGGCTGAAAATTCAGCTTTGCATCACAGGAATAAATTATGTTTTAAAAGTATATTCATATAGAAAACTATTATTTTAAGTTGTAATAATATTTCACAATATTACTGTTTTTTCTGTATTTTTAATCAAATAAATGCAGGCTTGATGAGCAGAAGAAACTTCTTTCAAAAACATTAAAAATATTAATGTTTCCAAACTTTTGGTCTGTACTGTGTGTGTGTGTGTGTGTGTGTGTGTGTGTATATATATATATATATATATATATATATATATATATATATATATATATATATATATATATATATATATATATATATATATATATATATACAATATATTATATAATATTATATATATATTTCACTATGTTACGTGGTGTGACAAAGTAATTAAATGAGGTCATGGTCATGCAAAAAGGTATTTTTGGGGTATCTGAAGTCACTCATACACACTCTCTCTCTCTCTCTCACACACACACCCAGAGATGTAAGCAGGCATAAATTAAACATACCTTCTTTTATAATAGATCTTAGTTCATCCAACTTATAAAAACATTCTCAGAAAGGGGAGTCCCCTTTGGATGCTTCACCCCTGTGAGAAAGTTAACGAGAATCAACATTGAAACATGCAACATAAGACAACAAATTAGTGTTGAACTGAGCTGATGTCGAAATAAATTAACCTGTTCAAGTTAATTACCAAACCCGTGTATGCAAACTTACCATTTGTATGCAAAGTGTGCCTAGCCAATGACAATGTCGACGAGGTTGTCTTGGTATAGGGTCGATACTAACATAGCTCGCCATTTTGGATTGAGAATCCAGGATTCAGGGATACCAAAAATAAGGCTGAAATTCCCCTCCATGATTTCTCGTTCATTGTGCAGCATACAGAGCGAGTTTTGCTGCTTCCTTAACCTGATCCTCCATGAGAGCAACCAAGAGAGACACAATCACAACTATCGCCTTGCCAGATTTTGGCCTCCCCAGTTTCCCGTTGATGATCGGTAATAGGAGATAAATTAAACTTTTCCCAAAACCAGTCGGGGGTAGGGCCACAACATCACCTCCATTCAAAATGTTTAACAAACACTCTTCGAGTTCGGGATTCAGTTAGCAAATGCCAGGGATATTCTCCACAACAGAGCGAACAGCATCCCGTGTTTCCATATCTGCGGTCGTTTTTGATTTACCTTACCTAAACTATAATCTTAAACTAGGCAATTAGTACGAAGTCTGACGTAGTCAGGCTACAGGATCAGCAGTTAAGACATTAAATTGTAAGCACAAAAAAAAAAGATACTACTCATTTTCAATGTACATAAAACTTTGTTGGATAAATCAAAAAGACATGTAAATTAATCTAACAAACACATTCATGCACATTCACACAAGTTGCAGAAACAAAGAGAGGGAAGAATGAGTTTAAGAGAGTGAAAATGTGAAATCCCATATTTATATCAATATAGGAAATTACTGAATAGCCTTTAATTAATAAAGCAGCAAGGATCTGGAGGTTGTACTTGTGTTGCCTTTGTTTTAAAGGAATTAATTTTATATGGCTGCAGAAAGGGGCTTCTGTAGGTTATTGATTGCCTGGAGTTCAGTAGTCATTGGAAGTGATGTCATGGGCGTTGGCTGAAGGATGGTGTGGAGTCGTGTACGCTGGTTGAAGTTTTAAAGTTGGTGCAGACAACATCTGACATAGCTTTGCGGCAAAACTTAGAACACAAAACTCTCAACAGGAAAAGAAAATAAACTGATGTAGAAGAAAGAAAGAAAATCTGTTGAGACTAGACGGCTCGTCTTCTCATGGTGGTTGAGTAACAGCAGGCATCAGGACACTTTGAAGAGTGTTTAAAGAGCAGGTCATATGGTATTTTAAATGTCCTAATATTGTGATGGAGTCGCCTCCATTAAATGCTTAGAACAAACTGAATATTTGGGTTGGACTGTTCTGGAACAGTGTTGAAATGCAACTTAACCACTGATTTCTAGTCATGTCCTCTTTTGGAAGGCCAAACAGAGTTTCCCTTCAACTCCACAACATGGCAACTGCGGCAACAGAGAGAATAAAAGTTGTGCCTTCTATCTTTGCATGAACCTTTGGGTCTGTGTAATGCAATTCTTCCCATGTAGTGATGTAGAGATGTGGCGGTGTGGTAGAACTAGACGATTTAAGGGAGTGTGGTTGAACCTTAACTTTATAAAGGATCTCTCTTTGGATTTGAGACTTTGGTCTTTGCAACTTAACAGATCTTCTTGATGCACCAAGAGCTTGTTACACTAAAAAGAGAAAGGAAAATGTGAAATTTCATCATATGACACCTTTAAGACCCTAAAGAATCATATAAACTTGTGGAAAATAGGCATTCAATGTCCACTTTAACGTAATCCTCAAGGTATCCTTTATGTGACAAAAGATTTTCCACACTGAGAGCAGGTGAAAGGCTTTTATGAAGTGTGAGTTAACAAATGCTTCTTAAGGTGAGTTTTCTGTGTAAAACTCTTTCCACAATGAGAGCAGGAGAAAGGCTTTTTCCCAGCATGAATTAACAAGTGCCTATTTAGGCCTGATTTCTGTGTATAACTCTTTCCACACTGAGAGCAGGTGAAAGGCTTTATCCCAGCATGAATTAACATGTGTTTTTCAAGGCTTGCTTTATGTTTGAAAGTGTTTCCACCCTGAGAACAGCTGAAAGGTTTTTCTGAAGAGTGAGTTACCAAATGATGCTTAAGTTGTTCTTTCATTGTAAAACTCTTTCCACACTGAGAGCAGCTGAAAGACTTTATCCCAGCATGAACTAACATGATACTTTAAGCTTGTTTTATGTGTGAAACTCTTTCCACACTGAGAACAGCTTAAAGACTGTAGCCCAGCATGAATTGACATATGCTTATTAAACAATGATTTCTTTGTAAAACTCTTTCCACACTCAGAGAAACTGAAAGTCTTTATCCAAGTATGAATTAACAGGTGCTTATTAAGGTTTGCTTTACATGCAAAAGTACTTCCACACTGAGAGCAACTGAAAGGTTTTTCTGAAGAGTGAATTACCAAATGACTCTTAAGGTGTTCCTTCTGTGTAAAACTATTTCCACACTGAGAGCAGCTGAAAGACTTTATCCCAGTATGAATTAACATGTGCCTATTAATGCTTACTTTAAACGTGAAACTCTTTCCACACTCAGAGCAGCTGAAAGGCTTTATCCCAGCATGAATTAACATGTGATCCTTAAGATTTCTGTTACACGTGAAAGTGTTTCCACACTGAGAGCATCTGAAAGGTTTTTCTTAAGAGTGTGTTACCAAATGACTCTTCAGGTTATCTTTCCGTGTAAAACTCTTTCCACACTGAGAGCAGCTGAAAGGCTTTTTTTTAACTTCTGATTTTTTAATGCTGCAAGTTCCTGATTTTTCTTCATTGACACCAGGAGCTTTCTGATCCTGATATTTCTCATCCACTTCTTTCAGATCTCGTCTTTCTTCTTTCTTTTTCATCAGGCCTAAAATGAAATCAGTATGAAGATGAAAATTAATTGAATCATTAAAAAAAAAAGTATAAAATATTTGTGTACAGACAAAAACTGTCAGAACTTTCCCTTTTTCAACACAGATCCATGAAAATCCCAACAATAGTTTTTTTATTTTTCATTGGCTCAAGTAGAAAAATATATAGATGTGAATATAACCCTATTTTTTTTTTTATTGGATGAATGAAACACTTTGCATCTTTGTTTTATTCCCACCAACATTTGATTTTAACATTTTGGAATAATGTGTTTATATAGCATACTTTTATTTAGTCTCACTGGTAAAGACCTTTGTTTAAATTTAAAACCAAATGTAAAAACTAAAATACTGAATGCTGATTAAGAAACATCTTATTGACTGTGTGATGATTGTGTTGTTTGGACTGTAGAACTATGCAGTTAATGCCTTTAATTTCACATGGCTACAGTTAATGTTATAATTTAAGGCCATTTCTCTGTAGTTTCAACCCAAATCCAAAACAAAAGCTAAAGGCTGATGTCTGTATCATCTATGTTTGTACTGATTGTAGGCTACTTACTGTGCAGTTACTGCTGTTTATTTCAGATGGTTATTGTTTTCAATTGTTTACATTTTTTGTTGCTTAAAAAAAAAAAGGAAATCGGAATCGGTCAGTTTGCTTGTAAAAAAAAAAAAAAATCGGTATCCGAATCTGCCATGAAAAATCATGATCATGCATCCCTAATAATAACTATTAGGCGGTTTATTATAATTCGGCTATCAAACTGCCCAGCTAATTCACTTCAGCACCGCATTTCACACACAGGAGGAGGATTAAAGCCTGTAGTCACTGAAGTTGTCCGCTATGACTCGGATAACTCGTTAAATCCATGAAATGAAAGAGACAGAAAACGATGAGTTGGTGTCCCGCACATTTAATGGCTGGTCCACGGCAAAACGCTCCTCATACATTTTCATGCACTCTGGAGTATAATGTGATTCAAGCAAAATAAAGAGTTTTGGCCATTACAAAGTCTCCATCCATAAACAGACGTACATTGTCTGTAGATATAAGGTATTTCATTTCATTTCACTTTAACAAGAAAACTGAGTGCCCTATATATGTGCAATATATTAAATGAGCCCTCACTAACTGAGTTTAATGCCACGGTTATGTTATAACGCATCTCATTCTTGTTTCTGTGGCAGTGCGTCGAGCTCATCATGAGGTGTGCGTTCTGGAGCACTGTAGGACTGATGCATCAGTTCAATTCAACTGTACTCAAAATATATGAACTTAGCGTTTTTGAATACTTTAAAATTGGGCATAAACGAACACGTTAAATATAGTGTTAAACTGCTGGACTTAAAATTAAATCTACTATTGATTTTCACCGTTGACTGATTTTTCTGAACATTTAGATGGATAACTTAAAAAATCCAAAACACATTTGTTGCAGAATACGGAACACATTTACAATTTATTGATTCAGTTTATATCGAGGTTTGTGTTTTGAATTCATATTTTGCCCATAGACAAGCCGTGCCTGGTCTGGAACAGACATTAGAATAAACAAGTTTACTTCTATGTTGTGACAATGCATTGTTTGACATATGCATAATTCGAAAGCTGAATAAATAATTTTTAGGATAGGATAGGATTTTTGTTAGGATAGGACAATGTTTGGCCGAGGTACAGCTATTTGGAAAATATGTGGAATATGAGGGTGCAAAAAAGTCTTGAGGAAAATCACTTTTAAAATTTTGCAACGTTACATTGTCCTAAAATAGTTTTTTCAACGTGTACCACTCGCATAAACTCTGCATCCGAAGGCAGTATTATTCGTAGGGGCTGCAATTGTTGTTTCGCGGGCTATGTGACGTCAGAACTCGGAACTCGGAGTACATCGATCTAGTTCACTGGTGGGAAGGCACGAGTTTAACTGCCGTTCCAGTGTACTTTCAGGGGTTTAAGGTTGGAGAAAAAGCGGGTTACAGGTTGCCTGGAACGCAGCATAAGATGCCAGGTAGTATCACAGTTTGGATTGAAAGGTAATTTACAGGAATGTTATTAACACAACAAATCCACGAACAGCTTTTCAAATCCAGCCGCTGTTTTTAAACCAGAGCCATAACGCGCTTTTCCTCCTACTGATCAGACGACTTGTCTTCTAGTCTCCAATTTGAGAAATAAAATTACGCAAACAACAAAACATTAGTTTGACTTACTTCGGCGCGCAGATCATCTTCGTCTCTTGAGTTGTTCAGGTTAAAGACGCATGACCTCCACCTACTGGTCTGGATTGTGAACTGTACACGGTTCAGCTGAATTATCTAAACTATTATAGAAGAAGAACGAACAATAATTATAAAATAAACAAGACATTTTAAATATAAATACAAAATTCAAATCTTCAAACTCTTTCCATTAATATTGTCTTTTTTAAATACTTAAACAATTCTCCGTAATACTCTTGATTGCATTAATGTTTAAAGTAAACAGTTTATGGTTTACAGTTTACCGTACCTGTTGTTTGTTTATTTATATTTTTTTGCTATAAAGTTGTTTTTATGCTATTTTAAAAAAGAGAGAAAATCTACAGTACACTTTAATTAAACTCCAGTACACTTCTGCACAGGGCTGGGAGCGATATGAGGAAAAAATCATATCTCTCAATTTGTTGTCTGATTTGCGGTATATGATTGCCTATATCTTGGTATTTTGTATTTGGTTTAAACAAATAAAGTGAATGTAAGCATCTAGTAATATATTATGGACAAAAAAAGTGTTAATCACAATACATAGTAACATTGCAATCTATAAACAGTATATACATATATAAAAAAAAAATAAAAAAAAATTCTTTTTTTTTTTTTAAAGCAGAAGTATAGTTAAAAATAAAAATTATTAAAAAGCACAGACTAAGTATTTCATTATTCATTACACTTTACAATAACTGCTATCATACAAATACTTTTATAGGTTTAAATTTTTACATGTCACATTTATTGTACAACTATAAATATTTCATCTACATAACTATACAGGTGATCCCTAAAAATTATGTTCTTTAGCCCGCAATGAATTCCTGGAAGTGACCACAAACTGAATAGCCTGCAGTATTCTAATGTTCCAGATATAAGTGTTTGCTCTCTGTTTTAACACTGGGTTCTGTTGTACAGTTTACAGAACGTCATGAGGGAGCAATCTGTTTCCCATCTATTGTAAAGTTTTCGCTCCATTCTACATTTTTACTAGCTATTTTTTTTACGTAACAGGTCAGTCATTCCCAGGCTCTGTACACAAAAGCAAGATGTCCATGCGTGGCAGGGTTGAGTTGTTTGTTCCCAAGCTGCAGAACTGATGTACACTGTTTTGACTGTTATTGACAAGAGAGAAGGACAGGCATGCACTGAGAAAATATGCACATGGACGAAGCCGAGCAAGAAAAAAGTGAAGTACGGTGAGTTGTCTAACATCTTCGCCAACAGAGTTACAATTCAAAACCATTTGTCACACACGAGACCATCTGCTGAAGACTTCAAGTTGTTCGGAACACAGCTCCACCAAAGTGAATAATAAAGGGAGTCGTACTGTACTGATCCACTTTTGACTTTAATATTTGGTATATTATTATTAAGCAATTCAACAATATTATTCAGTGGCAAACCTGACAATGAGTACACTGGTAATTTGGCTTTTACTACCATTTACTTCAGTAAGCCTTGGACTTGATTGTCAATAATAATGTAAGAATGTGAGGTCCTGATTAGAGGTAAACTTAAAACTGACATCAGCTCAAAACTCATTTGAATTTATTATAGACTCCAAGAAATCCAAATCCCCAACTGATTCATTTTAACTTCTGTCACAGAACTTATTGTATCACCCTAAAAAAACAGCGGAATTACTCTTCATTCAGCCCCTACTGCAATAACTGTTCTGATCAACAACTTAGAACCTTATTCCACATGATGTGGGAATGTGATAAGATCAAAGAAAGTTTGGGAAGCAGTATGTACTGTATTATCAAAAATTATTGAGTACCCTATACTGGTGAACCCTGCTGTATTACTATTCAATGACGATGCTACGTCATGGGGAATCTTCTTCGAGTCAATTTGACCCAAACACAACCAGAAGGTTAATATTGACTAACAATGAATCAGTTTCAAATTCTTAAAAACACTTCAGTAGATTAACAAAACTTATCTAATACCCAAACAAGTTCTAAACCAAAATATTATTTATTCTTTACAGCACTGGTTCTCATTCAAACTTTACCATGCGCTGGTGCAAATTCATTTGTCACTTGATAATGTTGCTCATCTAGTATTTATACAATAGCTCAGTATCTGCTCCATCTGTTCAAACCTGTCAGTTTCTGTGAAGATTTCGCTCCTCCTTCACACAGCAGGTAAGCCGTGAGAAAACTGAAAGCACCATCATCTGGAGAGAATAATCCAGAGCAAATATGGTAAGCACAACTGCACAGAGTGAGAGAATGATTGATAGATTACATTATTCATGATCAGTCATATTGAGTTCAAGAGTAAGGACTTTGAATACATCAGGCACTATCTACTCTGATTTTGTTTAGTTGTATCCTATTATTTGCAGAAAGTATTCAAGAGTTTAAATGTCAGAAAAAGCACAAAATAAACATTATGATTCTACTTATTAAAAGTAATTTTATGATTACAAAATTTGTGTATTTATGTTTAGTCAGACACTGTTAAACATCCAAAAGCCTTACACAACCTTATTTAACCAACTTCTCATGAACCAGTCTAACCAGTTACAGGTGGGGTTTTCCTTTAATGTTTTTCTTCCTCATTCTCTTCCTTTCGTAAAGCCTTTGAGAGAGTAAAAATGTTTTTTCTTTCTTTTTTCTTTATATGATGGGCATAAACTTCAGAATAAATCTGTTGAGCAGTTAGGAAACCATAATCAGTAAAGATGGCTGAAGACACAGACAATCACAACACTTGCAACAGAGACAAAAGGTAAGAGAAATATTTGTGATATATTTTTACATGTATCTAATTTATGTACATTTAAATAAAATATTATTTTAATGAAGCAAATACATTATATGTATATGGTGATCGATTAAAGCAAAGTCTAGCTCAGTTTAAAGTTGGAGATTGAATTCTGCTTGTAACCCATATGGCACAGTTAAATACATGTTATTACAAACTGCATTGATAGGCTTGATATAATTTGAGTGAAGTTGATGTTGAAATGCTTAGAACTATGATGTATTGTGTTGTATCTGACAGCGTTAAACGAGAGCGATCACATTCCCCTGTACTCAGTGTTTTATCCATGAAGAGTGACAAATCAATGAAAATACCAATTCAGTTAAAAACTGAAGAGCGTCTGTTTAACCAAAGGTAAATCCAGTTACATTTGGATTTGAATGTGTCTTACAACCTGTGTTACTTTTCATTCCATAGTAGAATGTTGCAAATAGTTTTTTTATTTACTTGAACATAACAATAAACTTATTATATATTAAAATACTTTGTTGATTAATTGTTTTTGTTTTTTTTCTTACATTGTTTTTCAGTTCTGAGGAGAGATCAGATTCACCTGTCCCCAGTGTTTTGTCCATGAAAAGTGATAAATCAATGAAAATACCAATTCAGTTAAAGGATGGAGATTTTGCATCTGATCAAAGGTAAATGCACTGTAACTTATATTTGCTTGCAAATTCTATTTTTCTTAAAATGTTTTTCTTTTTTATATGCTAGAAAATAATCATATTAATCTATGGTGATACTGTTTATGTTATTTTTTCCATGTAATTTCATAATTTTCATATTTTTTTTAATATAACTCCCAGTGCTAAGACAAGACCATATTCTCCTGATCACAGTGTTTGGTCCCTGAAAAGTGACAAATCAATGAAAATACCAATTCAGTTAAAGAATGGAGTTTTTGCATCTGATCAAAGGTAAATACAGTGCAACTTATATTTCCTTGCAAATTCTCCTGAAATGTTTTGAGGCGATCTTTTTTCATTGGGTGCAGGCGCCTGGCCCTAAGTTAATTAGGGCACTGGTTACAAACACAAGAGTTAAAGTTAGGTGATGAGTATGGAGTCAATATAATGCTGCATATATATGCAAAAAATTAAGTTTTGCAAAAGAAAATAAAGTTTTGCAAACTAAAATTAAAGTATTTAGGAAAAGAATTTTGCTTTTTGCAAACAAAAATAAAGAATTGCAAAACATAAATGAAACAGCATTTCACCATTTCTACTAATTTATTTGCAATGCTGCTTTTATTTTGTGTTTCAGTCTAGTTTGAGCTACCGATGCCATTCTCCCTTTGCGCTTCACTTTTCTGCGCATCTCACTTCTCGTCACCTAACTTTAAAGTTATGCATTTAGCAGACGCTTTTATCCAAAGCAACTTACAGTACATTCAGGCTATAAATTTTTACTTATCATGTGTTCCCGGGGAATCGAACCCCCAACCTTGCAATTGATAGTGAAATGCTCTACCAATTGAGCTACAGTAACACTTAATTTTTTTGCGTATGTATGTGCCATTATATTGAGTCCATAAAAATAAACATTTTAATGTATGGTGAGACAAATTTAAATTTTTTTTTTTTCATAATTTTTATTATAACTTCCAGTTCTGAGGAAAGATCACATTACCCTGATCTGAGTGTTTTGTCAATGAAAAGTGATAAATCAATGAAAATACCAATTCAGTTAAAGGATGGAGATTTTGTATCTGATCAAAGGTAAATACTGTAACTTATATTTACTTGCAAATTCTATTTTTCTTAAAAAAAAGAAAGAAAAAAAAAAAAAAAAAAAATATATATATATATATATATATATATATATATATATATATATATATATATATATATATATATATATATATATATATATGCTAGAAAATAACCATTTGAATCTATGGTGAGACTGATTATGTTTCCTTTTCATATAATTTCATAATTTTCATTTTTTTCAATATAACTCCCAGTTCTAAGACAAGACCATATTCTCCTGATCCCAGTGTTTGGTCCCTGAAAAGTGAAAAATCAATGAAAATACCAATTCAGTTAAAAGGTGGACATTCACTGCTTGACCAAAGGTAAATTCATTCCCCTTTTAATTTGTTTTTGCTGTGATAAATGTAGCACTACAGTGATTAATATTTTTTTATTATTTTTGTGAACGTTCTAAATCTAAATCTAATTCTGTTCATCTCAAACCACTACTTTAGTTCTCAAATCAAAACTATACATATTTTTCACCCATTTTCACTCATTTTCCAATTTGCTGAATGCTCCACAGAACTCCACACAGAAATGTCTTCATTAAACACTGGTTTAACCGCAGTCTCATTCAGGCTGAATGAATAAAGATTTAACCAGAGCTTGAAATTAACGTTTTTGCTCACCAAACACTGTGGTGCCCAGACAGCAAGCAGTTTTGGCCCAGATCCAGCCCGCATGAAATCCATGATGTGGTCAGATGTGGGCCAGATCTGGGCCAAAACTGCTTGCTGTCTGGGATGAATGGTTTTCCAAAGTTACTAGCCACTTTATCCCAGCCTCTGATGGACCATTGGCTGACAAATATCATTAATTAATTGTCTTACATAATACGTACTTCTCCACTTTGTTGTTTATGATGAGAGAATTTGCGAGTGCAAATTGAGTCACTGACAAAACTGACAAATCTAAATGCCTCTGACTGACTGACAGTTGCATTCATTAGCTCAATTATGCGCAACACTATAATGTGTACTGCAGTAGTGTAACATTGCAAACAGTTGTATTTCAGATGCCGTTTGAGAAGAGTATAGTAAAATTTAACCAACCAATGTGACTTGTGGGAGTGACTGTGTTACTGTTTTTTAGTTTCCTAGAGTTCCTAGAGACATTGAATTCGCCTGATCCTAGTGCAATACAAATGCCAATTCAGCGTAGAGATGACATAAATCTACCACATCAGAGGTGAGGTTTAATTCTGTTCACCTGTTAAAGTTCATTCATGCTAAGAAGGTCCACTTCAGGGGGTCTGATGACTCACCATGTCAATCACAGTGAACAAAAATAGAAAATGATTATTTTTTTTCAAATAAAGATGATTTGCATGGTTTCAGCAACAGATGACAGTATCTCCAGCTTCATGCAACAACATACTTATCTTTTACATAATACATTTTTGAAAACTGAGAAATAAAAAAAAGTTAATTAACCACATTTGATGGAGTAATGTATTTGCTTAGGTAGGGGAATCGTAACTATATATTTGGTTGTGTTTGTAATTTGTTCAAATACAGTGTTCATTAGAATAAAACTATTCTAATTAAATTAACCACAAAACATTGATATTACAGAAATGTGCGCCTTGCACAATACTTTAATATTCAATAAGAAAAGTTTAAAAAAGTTTCAAGTTCACACTCAATTATAGAGCCTGCATAGGCCATAGACTCTGTATTTTTTATCATTTGCTCATTATTTGTTTTTACAGAGATGATGCACAAAATCCTGATCAAGAAATCCAACAAAGATTAAAATATAATATGAAATTGAAGCATCTCTACATTTTTGAAGGACTGGCAAAGCAGGGAAACCCAACACTTCTGAATGAAATCTACACAGAGCTCTGCATCATCGATGGTGGGAATGGAGAGATCAATAATGAGCATGAAATTAAAAGGATAGAAAAAACATTAAAAAGTGCAACAGGAGTAACTACACCAATTAAATGCAATGACATTTTTAGAGCTTTACCTGGACAAGACAGACCCATCAGAACTGTGCTGACAAAGGGAGTCGCTGGCATTGGAAAAACAGTTTCTGTGCAGAAGTTGATCCTGGACTGGGCTGAAGGGAAAGAGAATCAGGACGTCCAGCTCATATTTCCACTTCCTTTCAGAGAAATCAATCTGATGAAGGACAAAACACTCAGTCTTTCAGATCTTCTTCATGTCTTTTTCCCTGAAACCAAAGAAATGGAAATATCCAGTGAAGAATATAAAGTGTTGTTTATCTTTGATGGTCTGGATGAGTGTCGCCTGTCTCTCAATTTTCAGAGTGATGTGAGGTTGTGTGATGCAAGTGAACCAGCCTCAGTGGACGAGCTGCTGATGAACCTCATTGTGGGGAATCTGCTTCCCTCTGCTCTCATCTGGATCACCTCCAGACCAGCAGCAGCTGATCTCATCCCCTCTGAGTGTGTCCATCGAGTGACAGAGGTACGAGGCTTCAATCAGCCACAGAAGGAGGAATACTTCAGGAAGAGAATCAGTGATCAGAGTCTGGCCGACAGGATCATCTCACACCTGAAGTCATCAAGGAGCCTCTACATCATGTGCCACATCCCAGTGTTCTGCTGGATCTCAGCCGCTGTTCTGGAGAAGATGTTAAGTCAAGAAGGGAGTAGAGAGATTCCCAAGACTCTCACTCAGATGTACACACACTTCCTGATGGCACAGATTAGCATCAAAGACACAAAGTATCCTGAGAAGGAGGACAAGGATATGGAGATGATCTTCAAATTGGGGAAACTGGCATATGTGCAACTGGACAAGGGAAACCTGATCTTCTATGAGGAAGACCTGAGAGAGTGTGGCATTGATGTGACAGAAGCATCAGTGTACTCAGGATTGTGCACTCAGATCTTCAGAGAGGAGTTTGGCTGGTATCAGGGGAAAGTCTTCTGCTTTGTTCATCTCAGCGTTCAGGAACATCTAGCAGCTCTATATGTGATACTCTCCTTTCACAACATCAGCAAAAATGTGCTTGTTGAAGGTGAAGCCAAGACAGTGTCAATCATACTCAAATGTGCAATTGATAAGGCTTTAGACAGTAATAATGGACATCTCGATCTCTTTCTTCGCTTTCTCATGGGACTTTCGGTGGAGTCAAATCAGGCTCTTCTAGAAAGGTTTTTGAAGAAAAGATCTATCATCGCCCAGGACACAGCGGAAACTGTTGAGTATCTCAAGGAAATGATTGTAATAAATTGTCCAGATAAGAGCATCCTTATGTTCCACTGTCTAAATGAACTTAATGATCATTCACTAAGTGATGAAATCCAAAAGTACATTGCCTCTGGAAAAGTTAGCGAAGATATCCAGTCCCAGGAACTTGGCTTGGCTCTTTTGTTTATTTTAATGACATCAAATGAGAACTTTGATGAGTTTGAACTACATAAATATGGCAGATCAGATGCATTCATAAGCTGGCTGTATCCTGTGATCAGGCTGTCTACAAAAGCTTGGTGAGTAATTTTAATAATTTATTATATGTGAATGCAAAAATGTTAATATACAATAACAAAAACCCTTGCTCTTCCAGGATGTGTAACTGTAATATCACAGAAATGGGATGTTTAAAGCTGTCTACACTTTTGTCTTCACATTCCAATGTAAGAGAGCTGGATCTGAGCCACAACAACCTGCAGGACTCAGGAGTAGAAATACTCTGTGCTGGACCAAAGGAATCAAACCGTGCAAAACAATTGTGCGCACCTATGGAGCAAAGTTTAATATTACAACACTGTATTATAAACACACTGTTTACATATGGAGATATTTAATGAATTGTTTCTGTCACTTCAGAATTCCGCAATGGTTCAGCAGTAGGCCATATCATCCAAGCAATCAGCGTTTGTTTGAGGATATTGCAAGTCTCACAGCTGGACTACAGGACGCAGAGTCTAGACTGGAGTCTCTGAAGTAAGTTCTTTGAACTAAACATAAAAGAGAATTTTAAATGAGCCCTTGTCATGCAAATTGTGTTGCAAGCATTTTTGTTGTTATATTGAGAAACACATTCTCTTGTCTGTTAGTCTGAAGAACTGTGCAGTAACAGAAGCAGGCTGTGTTTTCCTGAGTTCAGCTCTGAGTTTAAACCCTTCACATCTGAAAGTGCTGGATCTGAGCTGGAATAATATAGGAGACTCCGGAGTGACCCATATCTGTGCTTCTCTGGACAAAGCTCATTGCTCATTAGAAATACTCAAGTACGTCAGAGCATAACAGAAGCACATACTGTATGCTGAATTCTGAAACCTTATTTGAAGTTAATAATGACTTTCACTGCTTCATCAACAGGTTAAATAATTGTAATATAACACAGAAAGGTTGTGCAGCATTGGCTTCAGTAATACAAACAGATTCAAACCTGAAAGAACTGTCTCTAAGCAAGAATGAGCTCCAGGACTCTGGTGTGATGTTGTTATCTGTTGGACTTCATCATCCTCACTGTAAACTGGAGACCCTGAGGCAAGATTATTCTCAATGACAACAAATCCACCAATAAACAACATTATTCAATGCACCATTTGTGTTCTGTTTATAAGAGTTACAGCTGAACATTAAAGAGCAAAGTTACAGTGACATAAAATCATAGAAAACGTAGAACAAGCATTAAGATTACTGTACTCACTGTCCAATATTCAGACCAGTGTGACAAACATGGCCATTAACCATTAACCATTACCCTCAATCGTATCATGTATAACCCTAAACGCAAACATATGTATATTATTTTAATGTCATTAAAAGCAACTTTTCCTCATGTCCCACCACAATAACAAAGCCCTGCAAAGGAAATTGAGAAATGCACCTTTTTTTGAAACACACACAACATCCGAAAGATTAAACCATTATTTTTAAAAGGCACCATTTATTTTTTTATTTTTTTTTTGAGTGATCTCCATGAAAAAAAAACAACAACAACAACGTACAATTCATAAGAATGCTTTTCTATCCTTGAAAGTTTCTGCTCTTTAAAGCCCTGTATGACAGTTAACACCTATATCACTGTATCCAATCAATACAATACATTGCAGATTGAAGAATGTTTGTCATTCTTTTCGATAGGCTTTCATATTGCAAATTTAAAGCAGAAGGCTTTGGATCCCTTACTTCAGCTTTGAGGTCAAACTCTCAGCTGAGAGAACTGGATGTGGGCAACAACAGACCTGAAGATGATGGAATGGAGCTGCTATCAACTGTTCTTCATCATCCAAACTGTAGACTGAAAACACTGAGGTAAAGATGTAGAAATCAGTGGAAACATTAATATTTGAAGTTGTAATGATATATATTACAATTAATTTCTTTCTCAGGATGGACAAATGTGGAATCACAGAGAAAAGTTGTGCTGGTCTGGCTTCAGCTCTCAGTTCCTGCCATCTGACAGATCTGGATCTCAGTATTAATGATCTGCAGGACTCAGGAGTGAAGAAGCTCTGTGTCGGACTGCAGAATCCTTGCTGTAAACTAGAGAAGCTGAGGTAAATGTTAGGAAAAATGATATGTAGTGCAAAATCAGTTCTAAAGCCATTCAAAACAGCAATAATACCTGTGTAACAAACCCACTCTGCTCCCTTCAGGTTGTCCAACTGTAGTATTACTCATGAAGGTGTGATGTCACTAACTGAAGCTCTGAAATCAAATCCTTCCCGCCTTAAAGAACTCGATCTGCTGGAGAATGATCTGGAAGAATCAGACTTTAAATTGATTGGTAATATTATTTAAGGGACCTAAGAAGACATCAACTATCAATTTACAGCTGTATTATTTTATTAATTTACATAAAGATTAATGTTGTAAGAAATGTATTGCTAATTTCTAGTAAATACATTAATGTTAACTAATAGAACCTTGTAAAGTTTTATCAATATATAGGTTTATAAACATACTGTATGTAATAAACATAATACATTTACAAGTATACATACTGTACATAAACCTTCATCCATGTCAGAGAATATTAATCATGCTGTGAAAAGTGCATTTAGGAAAACTCACAAAGTTGATGATCCAGAAGTAGAGATCTGAATGACGAGGGGTCAAGATGAAATGTGAATCTGTAATCAAAAGGCAGAAAGTCAAAGCCAGAAAGAGAAATATAAATATAAAGAATACATTAAAACGGATCCAAACCCTTTCGTAAGTAGCATGGGTATATTTGTATAGCATTGTATATATTTGTAGCAATAGTCAACAATACATTGTGTGGGTCAAAATTATAAAGAATATATATATTCACAAACTCAGTCCACTGTAATCTGAGAGAGGAGAGATTAATGTGATGATCTGATTAAACAGGCTAAAGCTTTTTACTCCCTTATATAAAATCTTCTGCTAAATGAAAAAAAAATGTAAATGAAACATGTCTCTGGTAAAACAAAAGCAGCATTCACGGAAATGCATTACTTCACTGCGATGAAAAACAAGACAACATCACAACATGTTACAGCTTAGAGTTAGGTTCACAGTGTTTTTTTGTTGTTGTTGTTGTTTGTTTGTTTTGTGTGTTTTTTTTTTTTAGAAAGAGAGGTTTTGAACCGAAAACACTTTTTCTAGAGTTAACCTCATTAATATCTGAAATTATTGCATTGATCTGCTCCACTCCATTATGCAGCGCTCTTATTAGGATGATAAAAACCTTTAAAAGATACATCTTCAGTCTGCTCTGCTATCAGAAAGGGCTGCCATTGACACCTGGAAGGTCAGTCATCGATCAATGAGGAGACAACCAATCACATATAACTACAGAAGCAGCCAAATGCTTCAGTAATGCCAATTGATCAAGAGGTATATTCAGAGTCATTAATAACTTTTGTATTGTAAGTTTGATTTTAATTGTAATCTTAGTGAACAACAGTGTAACTTTGCCTACTTCAGTTTAATTGTTCAATGTAATCTAATTAGTGGTAGAAACGTAGTTTGTGTACCATGTTACATCATGTATAATTGTTGCTGTTAGTATGTTAGGGGGCTACCATTAACTTCATATATTACTGTTAACGTATCATTAAATATTAACGTTTGTCTATTGAATAATATAAACGAATGTTGCTTGACTGGAATTATAGAAGATACATGTGCAACACTAACCATATATCTTTGTGTGTTTAGTCTTTCAGGGGATTTTCTGATAGCCATTAACTTATTGATTCTTCTTTTAAGAACTATATTTTTTCTTTCTCTCTCCGCCTTTTTGTTTTGCTATTTTGAGACGTGTTGTTTTGTCTAATACAATGCATGTGCATGGGTACCACTTGCTTTTGGAATAGATGAGGTCTATTCTGGGACAGACAGTTGTCCTACACTGAACAGATGTCAAATCCTGAACACCTTCAGGCACAGCATTTAAAACATGCCATATATATAATGACATAATGGCATCTGTAAGCATTGTACAAACCATACATTCATTTGACATGTTTGTTCATGTTGGCTGTAAGTTAAAATGTATTAACTTGCTTGTCTTTCTAGAAAAATATTGCATTCCTTGCTTGTGTTTGAATTGATTCTGCAGATGACAGATACTAACTGTGTATCTATGTTCAGGTTAACAAACTGTATAATTCTGTTCCATGGAAAAATTGAATTCTGTGTTTCAGTTGAAGTTCTAAGCATGTGAATGCATAACACTCTTGTCTTTTTTTTTTTTTATTGATACAAAATCTAATGAAACTGTTCATCATTATTATAACTTTTAGACCTGGTTTCACAGACAGGGCTTGGATTAGGCAAATAAATGCACAGACACTATTTAAACTGAACAGAGATGATGATATCACTTTAACTAAAAAATTGTCCTTGTGCATTACTGAAACACTATTTTCATATTTAATACTGTAAAGTTGCTTTGACACAATCTGTATTGTTAAAAGCACTATATAAATAAAGGAGACTTGACTATGTTGGAAGAGGAAAACCCATCCAGGGTTTAGCAGTGATTGGTGCAGATGCTGGAGGAGTTACTCGGTATAACTCATCAGTTCTGATCTGAGAGTCTTGGAAATACCTCAGGATTGTTGTTAGTGATTCTGATTCTGATATTTTTGTCTGCTTGCTAACTGGATTTTATACTGTTTTCATTGTATAGCCCTGACTTTGACAACATAGCAAGCCTGTTACAAATTTAACAGCTACTCTATACTGTGTGTATACAATTTCTTGAAATACTACAAATGTAAAAATGATAACAGCAAAATATGATTTTAAATAAAGGTAAGTGATGAGACCGCTCTCTTTTTGGTCTTTTAGGCAGGTGTGTGTATATAGCCTATATAATAAATATATAGCAAACACCTAGTGCCTCTCTCACATGTATATATATATATATATATATATATATATATATATATATATATATGTGTGTGTGTGTGTGTGTGTGTGTGTGTGTGTGTGTGTGTACAAACATTGATGTACACGCATGCATTCATAAAGAGACATTCAGCTGCAAATTAACATTTAGCTACATTATCTTTTTTCTTTGTTTATATTTGATAAACCTTTTCAATCAAATAATATACAATACTGACCTTTATACTTATTTAAATAAGTATTAAAAATTATTATAAATTAATGTAATTATTTATTTCTACTGCTGACAGCTGCCGATTTTTCAAGTGTCAAGTGCATTGATATAACTTCTTATGCACGTTCAAAATCAGATAGATTTGTAATGATTTTGAGTCTCTTACGCTCATCAAGGCTCTATCTATTTGATAAAAAATACAGGAAAAAAAAAACATTCATATTGTGAAATATTAAATATTGGTTTCCTATTTTAATATACTTTAAAATATAATTTATATCTGTGATGCACAGCTGTATTTTCAGCATCTTTACTCAAGTCTTCGATTGTTTTTGTTTGTTAATTTTGTTACCTGTGATAGCTACTTCTTTTTTTTGGGGGGGGGGGGGGGTTATTTGATGTGTGTATGTGTATTTAGCTTATATATACACACATATATCAGTGTGTCCCCCAGTGTTCAAGACATGTTACAGTCTTGCTGAAGTGGACTGATAATATGAGACAATCAGCAGCCATTGAGCTTGAGAAATATTTAATAATTTAAAACAAATGTAGAAATACAAACTCCAGTGCTGCAAACATGATGATAATGTTATTGATTAATTTACATGGTTGAAATTTGCCTACAGCTAGGATTAGTTTTAAAGGGGTCATATGATGCGATTTCAATTTTTCCTTTCTTTTTGGAGTGTCACAAGCTCTTGGTGCACGAAGAAGATCTGTGAAGCTGCAAAGAGATATCCAAAGAGATATTTCATTATTAAAGTTGAGACTCTGCCACGCCCCCTAAAACACCTCGTTTAAACACACCCCCACATCTCTACATCACTATGTGGGGAGATTTGCATAACCACACCCAGATGTTCACGCAGAGATAGAAGGTGTAACAGTTATTCTCTCTGTTGCCGCAGCTGTCATGTTGTGGAGTCGCTGTGACATGAATAGAAATCAGGGGTGAAGTTGTATTTCAACACTGTTCCAGAACAGTCCAACCCAAATATTCAGATGTGTACAGCATGGAGAATGAGGACTGTTTCCTGAACCAGTATGGTAAGAGGCGTAACCTTTCCGTCACATGCACTGGATAGCTGTCCAATCAGAACACACCTCGCTTTGTAAAAAAAACAAAAAAAAAAAACAAAACAAAGCAACAATAATGTACATTATATGGAAAGTATTGTGTTTTTTGAAACTAAAACCACATTTCATTAACCAAATACACAAAATAATGTTCTTTTTATCGATGCCACATGACCCCTTTAAAGCACAAATCAGCATCACATATATACAAAGTCAAAATGTTTTGACACTAAAACGCAGCCTGCATATATTTACAGCTATTTACAAAATAACAAAACAAAAAACACACACAAAAAGCGACTTATTCAGTCTAACATTTTTTTTCTCCTATCATGTGTTCCCTGGGATTCAAACCCCCAACCTTGCACTTGCTAATGCAATGCTCTACCACTTGAGCTACAGGAACACTATTTTATAGAAAATACCGAGCACACAGTGATAAACCAGTGATATTAAGAGAGAATAACATCATTAGACTGAAATCAGCAGATCAGTGTAAACACATGAGATTTAAATCAAACAGCAGTGTTAATAATAATAATAATAATAATAATCTCTCTGTCTGTCATGTCTGAGCCAGCACTGAATGCGGCTGATTCTGCTCCTGATCTCCAGCGTTCAGAGGATTCATCTCTGTGTTCTGGTTCTGCTGTGGTGATCTTCTGACTCGTACAGATCTCATCTTGGTCTGTGTTCAGGACAACACACATCAGTTAAACATGTAACATCCTCACACTCTCTAGCATGAAGTAAAGTGTCCTGATGAACAGCACTGACCTGACAAGACTTCAGACAGCCTGCGATCTCTGTGAGGTCAGAACAGATGAGAGACTTCAGTGAATCACATCTCTCTCAGATCAACTTAATCAAACACCTTCACCATGATTATAGTTTAATAACTGCAGTGTTATTATTAGATTATTAGAGAGCTCAAGCTGCTGTACAGTGTGAATCTCTCAGTTATTAACACAACACTGAAGGAATAATCATTATATACTGAGAAACACATGAAGACACACAGCTGGTCTGATGTAAACCTGATCTGATGTTTGTAACAGTTTATACTCACTGGATCCTGAGAATCCAGAAATCAGCAGAGATATAACAAACAAACATTCAGAAGGAAAGACGATGAACCTCAGATCTGCCATCATACGATCACCGTTCACTGAAACACACAGATATTATTATTATCATCACTGTATTGAGAAACTGATGAAAAATCATATTTTACTGTAGAATAATTGCTCCAGATAAACACAGGTGATTCAGCTCAACATATGAATTATTAATACATGTTTAAGTTTATTTAGCATCGAGATTATTATCAGTAAAGTGAGTCTCCTCAAATGTGATCCAGTATATTGAGGTGTGTGTGTGTGTGTGTGTGTGTGTATATATAGAAGTGTGTGTGTGTGTGTGTATATATATAAGTGTGTGTAGTTGAGTCACCTGTTTTGAGGATCAGTTCAGTTATTAAAGCAGCAGAGTTCAGTAAAACTACAGCCACTGATCCAAACACATACACAGACACATAACGCTGGAAATCTGTCGATCAAGATCACACAATTAACATGAAGATCAGATTCATACTGCATGATACAGACATCAGTGCTCACATAATCAGTGAAACACTGCTTTATCTGAATTCAGCAACATTTACTCAAATATTATTAGTGTATTCACACTGAAAACAACACAAAACCCACAGTCTTTACTTGCTTGAATAATTTGATTGGATTTCTTACTAACAGTTTAATCTGTGTGGAGTCTGATCTGACTGATTTCAGTCATGAATTCTTCCACAGATCATCTGACACTCATTCACTAATCGTGACCCAGCACGTATCACTGCAGAGGTCACAGACTCAGGGTTTTATGACAGAAGTGATATTGTAACAGTAGAGTTTGGTTATTTCTGGTACAGCGTCTGAACACAATCACACAGAAACATCAGTTTTGATGAAATCAGCTCAACACTGAGCACACAGCTTGATCAGTTTTACAGTTAGACCTGTCTTATTAAATATAGGCTATACTCTGAATCTTTAGTGCTTTATTCACTTCAGCAATAATACTCTGACTATCTTCTTTATAAAGAGATCAATCTTAACACTGTACTTGTCTTGAACATTCATGAATTAAATCATTTCAGTTCAGAGTTCAGGATCAACAGAAACAGATTACAGCTGTGTGTTCATCACTGATTCATATTCTGTTATTACAGTCTGAAACTATGATCTGATGAAGATGTTTTCCTCAGGAATCAGATTTACAAGTTTACTCCTATAATTCAGTGTTTTCTGAACACACACAGACCACTTTATATTTCTGATCCTGTGCTGTTTAATATTGAGAACTACACGAACACAAACTGAAGCAGAGGAACATCAGACAGAGAAGATGATCAAAGAAGAAGATCGATACTCTACCTCGAGACAACCTGAGATTAACGTAGTATGAAACAGCAGCAGCATCATCTGTGAAGTACATAACGGTCCAGAGTATCTGCAGAAACACCATCACACAGCCCCATCCGATCGGATCTGAAACACAATCAAATACAGAGTCTCAGTCTTCATCTCACACACACACACACACACACACACACACACACACACACACACACAGAGCAGATCTGTAAGATCATTGTGTTGTAATTACAAACATTATTAAAAGTATTACTGACCTGTTCTGTTGCCCAGAGTGAATATGTAAAGGCCGATCATCAGTGCATTCGTCACTAATATGAAGATTAACATCACTGTCCTCACGACTGAACGAGATACTGAAAAACACAAGAGTGTGAGAATAATCTGATCATTACACTTTCAGTCTGACAGAAACACAGCAGACTGAATAAAGACACACACACACATCTGAACACAGATCATCATGATTCAAATCACTGAAGAATCAAATCATCAGACACACACAGAGAGAGACAGACACACACCTACACACAGAGAGAGAGAGAGAGAGAGAGAGAGAGAGAGACTTTCTGCTGATCTGTCCTGAATATCACAATGTGAGGGGAACATTTCTCTCCAGATCTGATCCTGATCCATCATTTACTGAACTCAGTGATACTGAGAAGATGCCCTTTACTTGAAGATGACAACACAGCTGCAAAATATGTGTTAACCATCCACAATGTTAGATGTTAAACCTGATTAACTCCAGACTGACCTATCTTTATCTCTTCATCTAGTTAGATGGACTTTTGCTCAGACTGTGTGTCCATTCAGTTCCCCTCTGACATCACAACTGACTCAACACTTACAGCACGAAGGGTTAACATTACAGCAGTGCTAACACTGTCAGACTTTCACCATCCATCAGCTGAATTAAGATGATCACATCTGAACACATCCACACACAATCAGACTTTAGTTCTGCCTTTTACTTTGAGATCGATCTGAAGTTCAATGCAGATTGAAAATCATAAGAAATAGTTTACTGTTACTGTTTTTGAAACCTAATCGTTGCATAACTACAGGAAACACATCTAAGAATGAATTGGGAAAAATAGTTAATTAAAAAATAATAATAAATAAAAGCATATACATCAACTCAAATATGGTTATCTAATAAACATGTGTCTTATTCTATATACTAAACTCCTGAAACATTGGTGTCTCTTTGTATATAATATGATGATATATATTTCTTTTCTCAAAATAAGTAAAATGGTCATGAAGTGACTCAGATCAGTTCTAGGGATTGTGTTTATGTGTCATGTACTCTTATATTGAGGCTGAACACTGCTAGCATCAGTAGGTCTATGTGTAGTAAATGAAACCACATGTGTGTGACATTAATTTCCACGAGGGGTGGACTGTAAAAAAACAAAGATTATTTGTCTGCTAAATTACTTCTGTAACATTACAATAGATAATAATGATGTCGTTTATACAGTATTTTGAGTGATAGCAATGTGCTGCTGCTGCTTCTTAGTAATCAAAGATAAAACTACTACAGCATATTAACAGATGAAACTGACCTAACTATTTATCCAGAGTTTGGCCGATGGAGGAAAAGCAATGCAAAAGACCGGTGTTCTGTCGATTTGTCCAGATTTTCCTACCTCCCACTAAAACAGTGGGTAGTACAATTCCACAACGAAAAATGCTACTGTAAAGTTATGGTTTATTAATGTCTACACCTACCACAACCCTAATCATAACCTTACAGTACAAATACAGTAATTATGTGTTATATTCGCGGTTGTAGCTAGAAGGGATACAGTTACAGGAAACCAACAATAAACATTAGTTTCTACCAATTAGATTGCGTTTTTATTAAAGTCTACACCTACCCCAACCGTAAACCTACCCTTACAGTAATGCAGATACATTAAATATCGTTGTTTAGCATGAGGCGCGATATTGATGTGCGCATGCGCAGTAAACCCGGGTAGGAAAATCTGACAGGGTAGGATAAAATGTCAGGACACCGGGATCACATATACTGACAAACACTGAACACACTGGACAAAACATTTGAACATAGAGACAGAAGACAACTCAGGTATGTATGTGTGTTGTTATGTGCAGCATGGATCCTGATGGAGATGGAGTGGATATGTTTGAGTGTATGACGACCAACGTGCAACAAAAAATAATAGTATATTAATGGGAGTGTGAGAATCATTTTACTATGCTTCAGTGTAGTAAGAGATTTGTCCCTTTTTGCATTCCTTACATCCAGTTGTGTTTGGTGTATTGGCATGCGACAGAATTTAGGCTACTTTTGGGCAATTTTTGATAAACTATTTGGTTGGGTTTATTACACAGACCTGACAACCCGAGGGGAAACAGGACTTCCAGAATCAACTTCTATGAAATATGAAAAGCTATTTTCTGGACTGAAGACTGAGGGTGTTTTTTGCAGATGTGTATGTGTTCAATGTCTAGATTTAAGTAACTATAACATAAGAACAAGCTTTGACTTATTTATTTGCTCTGTGATTAATGCTTAAAATCTGCTTAAAAATCAGCAGCTTAAAATCTTTTTTCTCTTAGAGATGTCTACAGCTAAGTCATGAAATCACAGGAAAGGTGATTAAAATTGCAAACTGTGCGTGTATAAGCAGCAAACCACGTCTCTCAAATGCATGTTCAAATAAAATATAGCCTATTCTGCAATTCGAGATCACAATATCAGACATAATCTGAGTTGCATTGTTTATTAGTAATTTAATGCACAATTAATTGTACAGTACACTTATACATAAAAATATGCGAAAATTAAACCATTTAAATGCATAAAAACAAATTCTACTGTTATGTTGATTTGTGGCCTTTTTCACATTTTTGATCACTGCACGCCTCATCCATGAGTAATGTTGGAGAACAAGCATTTACGAGTTTTGAGAAGCTGAATGAGCAATAAAGCTAAAGTGAGCCCCTTTATTAAAAAAATCTGGAGGTGAGGAATAATACAAAAATTGTCATATTCACCCAGTGTTACTTGATCTAAGTCGCAAATTGCAATCTCAATTCAATTAATTGTACTCAGTTGTTTTTAAGGCACTAAAATAGTCCAGTACGCCTACGTTATGGTCAAACACACTTTTTATATAAAATAATGAAGATTTCTGTGCCACCCCAGACTGGTTGCTGGCCCTTCCCTGGCTTCACCACTGCCAACCGGGACAGGTCACTCTATCATAATGATTTATTAGAGATTTAATTATCAAATGGTGGATTTGCATAATCGCTACAGTACATTTGGCATGCCATAATACAATAACAATATTAAAATAGCGGGCCAAATTGGCTCCCGATGTCCAGTCCAGTCTCCTAATTACACAGACACACAGAACGTGCAGGATTCATATATTGTCATTTTGCAGCTTAATATCCACAGACACTAGTCCATATCATGCTTTGATTCAAGTGTTCTGACCTACTTTTGATTATTTGTCCACAATATGAATTATCTGTTTTATGACTGGATTCTACGTGTAATTTACTTACACATTTTTCTTTGTAACTGTAGCTGATTACAGTTAAATTTATTTTGTAATTAAATTACGTAAAACCGTTACATGTAAGTGTGCACTAATATAAAGATGGCCCAGTCATGGTGCAGGGAAGAGGGGATGAGATACAGAGAAATTATATGATCTCCAGTCAAACTCAGATCCACCACACAGGGAAGAGACTCAGGAGGGGTGATCATCTGGACTAAATCTGACCGGTCCATAGAATTAGACAAAAGAGACCAGTACCACATGTGACTGAAAATTAAAAGAGACCTCATATCAACCTCTCAGCCTGTCTTCCTCTGTGCCATACACATACCACCCCTTGAGTCTCTCTATTTCCAAGAAGAAACCTCAGAAACTTAGAGCAAGAAATCAGCCATTTCCAGGCCCAGAGAAAGGTGCTGCTTCTGGGGGACTTCAATTCTAGAACCGCTGACAAATTAGAATCAGAAGGCAGCAGATTCATTGCTGGCAATAACAGATGTTCCCTTCTCATCCTCGCAGACAGATCTGTGATCAGACAGTGAACTCTCATGGGAGACTGTCAGGATCTGTCTCTCTACATCGCTCGGTCGCTTCACCTACAGCTCAGCTCTGGGGAGCAGCAGACACAGATCTAGAGCTTTTCTCTCTGAGAGCATTCACAGTCAAACCCTTGAGACCGTTCTCAGACCACAGCCAGATCACCCTCTATATACAGCAGTCTGAAACACTACACAAACAATCAAATGCACACAATTATCTCATTCAAATCTAATTACATTAACACTGCATTCTTTACAAATACCCTGGAAATCAATTCGGCATTAATCAAGCAGTGAAAGATATACAGTACATTCTATAAGACAGCACAAAGAAGTGATATGACAATTATTAAACCACAGAAAAAGAAACTGTACACTGACAGATGGTTTGATTCAGACTGTAAGACTCTGAGAAAAAACCTCCGAAATTTATCAAATCAAAAACATCGTCAACCAGAAAACCAGGAGCTCCGTCTTCATTACTGCATTTCTATGGGATTCTTACATTTAATTATTACTGTGTTTCTGCAAACACTGAGGATTAATATAATAAGACAGAGACACAATGATTAATATTAATAAGACAGAGACACTGCTGTAGTTCATCAGAGATCAGATCATAATTCAGCAGATACTCACAGCCGAGCCCACGTCTGCATCTATAAAGCCATCTGTCATTTGTCATCATCATCAGTAAGACTGGTAAAATCACAACCATGATCAACCCTAAACACAGGAGAGGAGTTATATTAATGCTGGATATTATCATTCATCAGCAGATTACAGCACATCATAACCAACAGCAGGCTCAGTCAGTAATCAGTGTTTTAATGTGTCAATAGAGAAGAATTCAAATGTCAATTAAAAAAATAAATACAAATAAAATGTCAATACAATGACCACAAATGACCCAAAATCATTATGAATATGAATTCACCTCCTCTGGTGGATCCAAACGTGTAGAAGAGGAGGATGAATTGTAAAGTGGGCAGAATGCGAAAGGTCATATCAGCCACAAGATCAAATATTTCAAATATCCGTCCAGTTTTCTTCCAGACCTCTGAAACTAAAACTAGAAGAAACAGATCGGATCATTAATATCTGATTTGATTCAGTTTTGAATCATTATAATGAGTTTTATCATCACACAATTCACAATAACACAGAACAAAATTATCAACAGACGTTTTTACAAACATATATATTATCTTTATATTATGAACATATCAATAAATCTGATGAAGTCATATAAAATAATAATATCATAAAAGGTTCTGCATTTTTCTAATAAAACTGCACAGTATTATATTTACTTAAAGGCTGAATATGTGCTGTTTCTACTAATACTCTGAAGTGTAGGATCAGATCAGAAATACTTACTGTAAGTGATTTTGCAGAGGCAGCACACAAACACGATCACAAACAGCCCTATCATCATCACTTTACTAAATACAGCATAATTCAGAAACCTTTCCCAAGCACTAGCGAAAAGAGCTGGAAGACAAGAAGAGATGATCACAATCAAACTGTAAATACTGCACATGACAGAAGAATACTTGAACTGTTTTCATCTAAATCAGTTTATCTGTTATGATCTGAGCTTCAGTCTGTCTCTAAAACACAATCATATGAAGTCCTTTAATAAAATTGAATGCAGATTTTCACAGGTACTAACACACATCACGCTTCATGTATGAGCTGCTTCATGTTTCTGCATGCGTTATGATTCATGTCATACTGATGATTTAGATTTGATACAGATCATTCAGAATTACAATGACAACCACCGTTTTTCTTAATTTCATAATTGTGGTTGACTGATATTTGTATTGTTTACCTGAATACATAACCAGTGAGAAAACAGCATATTCTGCCACATAACTGTATTTCTGAATCCATGTTTTAATCTGGACTGTAAAACAGAAGAGACAGTAATAACAGTCACAATATCACATGAACCGACACTATCAAACACAAATCACACTATTTCATGTTTTATTGAATCTCTCACACAGAGATGATATAAAGTCCAGGCATCTGGGTATTATGATTCATTCTTTCATCTCCGCTGATAAACAGAGCAATATTAATCATACCTGAAAACAAATCTTTAATAAACGGAGCTGCCCAGAGCAACAGGAGAGGTCTCAGGAAATAAAGAGCACAACAACACACCGTCTCACTCACAGATCCTGAAACAAAAGAGATATTAATAATCAGAAATCAGAGATATTCACTGACACACTGATAATACACAAGATTGTGAACATTTGTGCAGTGATTACATGTGGTTTCATCACCGTTTAACAAACACAATCTGACTGAACTAATGATACAAACAAAGCAGTTCTTATTTTACTGAATGAGCAGTGATTGACAGGTCAGGGGGGAGAAGTTCAGCGGCTGCTTATCAAACTCATTCTGGAGCATCTCTCAATGCATCTGTATCAGCTGATCAATGTTTCTGGGTTACAGTACACCACAGCCCTCTTTAGCTGTCTCACAGGAACTGGCTGAACCTTGGTAATGATGAGAGAACCTGAGATACTTTGATCTCCTGAGAAACAGACAATACAAACATACACGGGCATCTTCTAGGCACCCCATCGAGTGGAGGAACAGGAGACCTCCTTCCCTTCTGGCCATTTGTTTCATTTTAGATCCCTTCACCCATTCTTCCTTCTACTCAAAATGATTACATGAAAATGTCAATGCAAGTGAACTAACACTCATGTCCTGTATCATTGGAAATGTCTCAGTGCAACTGGTACAATGGTCTCAATCTCACAAAAGTAGATTAGAAGATAATACAGATCTGAAGAGTCAAGAGATATCTTGATTACTGTGATGGGAGTGTCCTTTCCTAGGGTCCTCCATGTAAATTACCCCCGTTCCCATTGAGTTGTAAAGCCACCCAGGCTTGGGACCGGAGTTAATGCAAATTCCAATGGTCAGTTCCTGTCTCCATCTCGGGGGATGTTCGTCTTGGTCTGAGGTATTTAAACGATTGCAGCGAGAGGATCAGGGCGATTCTGTAGCCAGATTGAGCCCATAACAGGAAGTGTGTCCACACTCTTCATACTGTGTATTTTTCACAGGTATGCATCTTTTACTTTCAGATTCATCTTTGAGAATTTGATGTCTTGTATTGATATTGATATCTATGAAATGGCTATGTAATTGGCATAATACATATTTACCTGACAAATAATAAGTTGTTTAATTTTATTTTATTGTGATTTACTCTGAAATTATTTCCTCAAGTAGATTAAGTGAAGGCTTATGATACCGCTAATCTGCGTCCAGGGTTAAGTACATATAGTACTAATTAGAAACAGGCATAAAACCAGTTTGCCTTTTCAACCTAAATTCTAGGTCAAACTAAAATGGAATCAGATGAAATGATAAAATGAGTTTATAACATGGTCAATGTGCCAAAGTTCAATGCCAGATTGTTCCCTCTATTTGAAAACAAACTCTTTTAAAATAGATGATATAAAAGAAAAACATGGAATTTTAGCTACAGTCACCAGCTGGCTCTAGGACACACGTGTCAAACTCAAGAACCCTGGGTGTATTCTGGCTCGCCTCACATGATCCACAGCGGTTAGCTCAGAGGAGTTAGTGTGGACCTCATCAGTGCTCCAGCACCAATAGAGAAACACAATATTCTCCAATCCTTTAACCAATTAAAGAATCGATCGCAGCTTTCAGACACGACTTTCTGCTCGTTTTAAAAGTTCATTTGAAGCGGTTTCTATGGAGTAATTTTAATGCCAAATGTCCAGAGCATGTATTGCCTGTGTCTCTCTGCTCACAGGTGGATTCACATTCATTCACTCTCACAGAAAACAGACACGCTTTCTATCGATCAGACATCATGTGCCTGCACTCGTAAATGATCTTTAATGAACACATCCTGGAGTGTGGGCATCTACTGGAAGAAACATACATTGTCATGTATGCTAACTAAATCAGTATTTATATAGCATAACAGTAGTAGTCTGAATGTACATGCCTTGCACGTGTCAACAATGTATTATGAAAATAAAAAGAAGCAGATTTGGCAGAGATAACAGTACTCACGTACAACCAAAAAAAAAAAAGTTTCTTAGGCTTAAAGGCTAGCTTGCTCCTGTTTTGTACTGGATGCTGTCTGAAGGTGTTTTAGATTACACAGTAGTCAAATAAATCACATCTGAAGGACAGTTGATAACCAGCGTGGCAGTGAGAACAAGGATCAAAGGCCTGAAGTCAAGCTGTCCACGGCAAAGGAAGAATTGACTGGAAACTCTTCACCATGGCACAGGAAACTCTTGGGAAAACAGTCAAGCAACTGAAGCAAGAGCGGACCTTAGCTAAATCTGCTTTCACCAAGCAAGCAAACTACCTGAGCAGAGCTGCAGATGGTATGATTAAGGATGAACTACAAGAGGAGTTCAGCAAGCTCAGTTCCCTGGCAAGGTATGTTAGTGATTCAAATGATGACTACAGGGCTGGCCTACTGGCTGAAGCGGGAACTGAGGAAGGTAAAGAAGTCAAGCTCGACAAGCACCAGCAGGCTGAGCTTGAAAGGACAATGGAAGAGTGCGACATGAGACTGGGTGAAATCTGTAAAGCAGTTCAATCCAACCTCTGGTCAAGATATGGTAAAGAGGAGGTAGACTTTGCAATCCAAGAAGCGGGAAAAGCCTGTGACAGAGCCCAAACAAGCCCCATCACTGCTATCAATAGAGATGGCTATGAACTGCAGCTGGAAAGAGTGAGGAAGCTAATTCATGATGCAACTGTAAGCCTGAAAGACTGGGAAAAATGGATCTCACATGATCAGACAGCACACTGGAAAGGCAGGTTAAAAGACCTGAGAATATTTGGCAGAAACCTCGAGGCCAGAAGAGCAGAATTCCTCACTGCACAAAAAATTGCAGAAGAGGAAAGAAGAGGTCCAGAGCCTCAACCAACAGCAGTTCCACAACCAGTGGTAAGATTAAAAGCACTGTGAGAAGATATTCTTTTGTAAGCAGTTCAAAGAACTAAAGCCTGGTGAGAAACTGAATGCTGTCGAAAGGCTGGGAGCATGCAGAAGATGCCTCAGATGTCATGCAGAGGATGATGAATGTACGGACGCATACCTGTGCAGGAACAGAGACTGCAGGAGAGGAAGCTCTTCAGATCACCATTTCTTTCTCTGCCTGAAAGGAGGATTCAAGGGGAAAGAATCTGTGAAAGTGGGAAAACCCAGCACTAGGAGGCAAACGTTCACAGAGGAGCAAGAGGAATTAATATCTGAGCTTACCCCGGATATGGCAGAAAAATTCAGGAGAGCCTTCACCAATATGGCTGCTAAATCACACTGCACTGGAAGAAGCCTTCCTGGAGTGATGGACTCAAGCACACGTGAGTTACCAGTTATTCTTATGCTTCTCGTAGTAACCACCAACGCAGGACAGAAAATTGGAACTCTCATTGACTTAGCATCAGATACCAACTACATCACTCATATAGCTGCCAGGAGACTGAAGCTTCAAAGTGAAAAGATCACACTTGTCATCCATGGAGTTGGAGGTATGGCCATGAAGGTAAAGACTAAAAGATACTTACTCAAGGTAAGAGTCAAGACACCTAGAGGCACGGAGAAAGCTCATGAGCTGATCTGTTATGGGTTGGATGAGATTGCAAAAGTTCACAGAGTAATCAAAGCGCAGCAACTCAAGAAGTTCTTCCCCGATTCCAACCTGGAAGATCTTCACAGACCAGAACACGTGGAGCTTCTCATAAGCCACCGTGAAGGAAGACTTGCTCCACAGAGAGTAAAGGTAGTAGGAGATCTTGTCCTGTGGGAAAGCCCTTTAGGAAAGACCGTTGGCGGAGCACATCCAGACCTTTGTGAAGTAGTGGATATGGCCTTGCACAATTCTGAGACTCACTTTGCACGATCGATGAGAATCACAGCAGTGAAGTATCAAGAAATTGCTGGGATGCAGGAATCTAGAGCTGAAACCAAAACCACTGTTATTGGCAGAGAGTTCTTGGACTGGTGGAAGTGGGACAGCATTGGTGCGGCCTGCGAACCCATGTGTGGAGGATGCCGGTGTGGTAACTGTCAACCAGGAGGCAAAGACATGACTCTGAGTGAAGAAAGGGAGCTTGAGATGATCAGGCAAGGCCTCAGTTATATGAAGTCAGATGCGCATAGTCAGGAGCCTCATTGGGACGCAAAATACCCCTGGATTGAGGATCCAAGTTCCCTCCCCAACAACAGAAGCGCAGTGGAAGCCACATTTCTGAAGATGGAGAAACAGCTCAAGAAAGAACCAGAGTGGCGTGCAGCATACACAACTCAAGTCCACGAGATGGTGGAAAGGAAGGCAGCAAAGAAACTCACTGGAGAGACCATTGCTGACTGGAAAGGACCAGTATGGTACGTCAGTCATTTGGTGGCGCCAAACCCACACTCTGTAACAACACCTGTCCGACTGGTATGGAACAGCAGCCAGAAGTTTAGAGGAATCAGCATGAATGACCTTCTCCTGAAAGGGCCTGATGTACTTAATCCCATCCGAGCAGTGCTACTAAGGTTCAGGAGAGGAGTCCATGCTGCCCTCGACGACATCAAGAAGATGTACAATTCTGTGTGGCTTGAAGACCTGGAGATGCACCTCCATCGATTTCTCTGGAGAAACAGTGAAGATGAAGAAATTGAGGAATATGCCATCACCAGGGTCAACATTGGCGATCGACCAGCAGGGTGCATTGCACAACTGGCCATGAGAGAGACAGCAAAGCTGCCAATGTTCACTCATCTGAAAGAGGAACGGAGAGTCATTGAAGAGGATTCCTATGTAGATGATATCCTGACATCCCATAATGACCTGGAAAAGCTAGATGAAACCACCAAAGGAGTCGAAGAAATTCTGAAGGCAGGTGGATTCTTCCTCAAGCCGTGGGTCCGATCAGGCCAAAGTGGGAGGCAGACGTCTACATCCGAACATCCAGCATCGTCAGATGAAGTCCTCATTCTCCCCAACCAAATGAATGAAGGAGACAACAAAGCCCTTGGAGCTGGTTACCTGGTTGAACCAGACAAACTGTATCTTATGACCTCGATAAAATTCTCAAAGAGAAAAAAAGAAGATGAGAATCAGCCAAAATCTTGTCGGAGAAGAAGTAAGAAGAAAAACTCCAAACCCACTGACTAGAAGACAATTGCTTAGCCAAGTAGCTAGTTTGTATGACCCAATAGGCCTTGCAACACCGGCCAAACAGAAAGGAGCCATTCTAGTCAGAAAGGCATTTCAAGAAGCTGGAGGCAAAACTCTAACACGAGACACATGGGACACACCTCTGTCTGAAAGACTTAGAGAAGAAGCCATCCACCTTTTTGAGGAATACACACGCCTCAACCAAATTACCTTCCATAGAAGCCTAACACCAGTCAAAAGGATTGGAGAACCCTGGGAAATAACATTCTCAGATGGGAGCGACCAGAGCTATGGAGCTGTTGCATACTTCAGGTGGGAGACTGAGCAAGGCATCCTGGTCCGGCTTGTTGAGTCCAAAGCCAAGCTCACACCACTTGACCAAAAGGGAGAACCAGTGAAGGCTGAGGTCTGTGGTGCTGTGTTCGCTGCAAGACTCAGGAAATACATTGAAAAGCACAGTCGGATGCAAGTTGATCGTTGGATCCATCTGTTGGACAGTCAAACTGTGCTGGGTGCAATCCAAAGGGACAGTTATGGGTACCAGACCTTTTTTGCGAACAGAGAAGGAGAGATCCAGAAATCCACATCAGTTGAAGACTGGAGATGGATTCCAGGTGAACAAAACATTGCTGACCTCACAACAAGAGGAGCAACCCCAGAAGACCTTAAAGAGAACTCTGTGTGGCAAAATGGCCCAGAGTTTCTGAAACGACCAGTGGAGGAGTGGCCGACAAAGTCAGCCAAAGATGTCGCTGCAGATGCCAAAGAAGGTATAAACAAGCTCCAAAGGAAATGTTTTACAGCAGCACTGACCCGAGCACAGGTTGAAAAACACCAACATGCTCCACCTGCCACTGCAATGCAAATGTCTCCAACCTCTGACCAAAACAAGGACCTGCAAAGCAGCCCTAGCAGAAAAGGGCACCAAATCCAAGTCCGGAGGCCACCTTCTGGTTCTTCAGTGGGGAAAATCCTTAACATCAGTAAGTTCAGCAGTTTAACCAGGTTGATGAGAGTCATTGCTTGGGTGTGGAGAGCTGCCACAAAGTGGATAGAAATGCTGGCCAAGACCTCAACCACAGGCAAGTCAAAGAGGAAGGAGATTCCTTCAGCTCTTGAGATCAAGAGCTCACACCACAAACCTCACAAACCTCACAAACCGGACAGAATACATCTCCCTGGGCCACTCCAAATCATATCCACACACAGTTACTTGCGGTGTCCCCCAGGGGTCAGTCCTTGGCCCCATCCTCTTCATTCTCTACCTCACCCCCCTTGGCCAAATCATCAGCCGTCACAAAATCTCATTCCACTGCTATGCCGATGACATACAGCTCTATGTACATGCCACAGCTGAATCCACACCCTCACAGTCATCCCCATCAAAACTCAGTACCTGTCTGGAGGAGATAAAGGTATGGATGGAGCACAACTTCCTTCAACTAAATAGCTCCAAAACCGAAGCCATCTTGATTGGCACTCCTCACCAAATCAAATCATCATCCATAACCAGTATCACCTTTTCTGGCACCAACATTCCCCTCTCATCAACAGTAACTAATCTTGGTGTAAAAATTGACTCCCAACTCACTTTTGAAGCTCATATAAATCACTTATGCAAGACCTCTTTCTACCACCTCCGTAACATCTCCAAACTCCGGCCCATTCTCACCTTTTCAGATGCCGAAAAACTGGTTCATGCCTTTGTCTCCTCCAGACTGGACTACTGCAATGCACTTCTCATTGGGATTCCTGGAAAGAGTCTGCAGAGGCTTCAATACATCCAAAACTCTGCAGCTAGGATCCTGATGAGAGTGCGGAAATGAGCACATTACCCCCATTCTTCACTCACTCCACTGGCTTCCCATCTCCACCAGGATTGAGTACAAGGTTTCACTCCTCACACATCAATGCATCCATGGACATGCCCCCTCCTACCTAAAAGAACTTATCAACCCACAAACCACAACCCGTTCCCTCCGTTCCACTCACTCAAACCTCCTCCACATACCCAGAACCAGACTGAGGACAATGGGAGACAGGGCCTTTTGTACTGCTGCCCCGCATCTGTGGAATGGCCTCCCTGACTCCTTGAGGGCTCCACAATCTACTGATTGTTTTAAAAAAGGCCTCAAGACATTTCTTTTTAGCAAAGCTTTTGGTCCCTTTTAGATTATTATTATTAAAGAACTGCTTATCTTTTTGTTTTGTTTTAACCCTGTAGCACTTTGAGATCTCTGATGAAAAGTGCATTATAAATATAATGTATTATTATTATTATTATTATTATTAAGTCCAGAGTCAAGGAAGCTACACTTACCATCATGGAGTGTGAAGATGCACTCAGGGATCTCTTCCTTGCAGCTCAAAAGGAGGTAACCTTGCCAGACACCACACTCAGCAGACTTGCTGTGGTCAAAGAGGAAAGCACTGGACTTTTGATCTGTGGAGGAAGATTCCAAATCTTTAATGAAGAAAAAACTGCAGTACCAATCTTGCCCTGCACATCCTGGGTATCCACTCTTCTAGCTCAAGAAGCCCACAAGGCAAATCATGAAGAAATCGCAGGCACACTCCTCTGGATGAGAAGGAAAGCATAGGTGGTAAGAGGCTGGAAATTAGCTCAGAAGATCGTTGATAATTGTGTGACATGCAGGAGACTTAGGGCCCGAAGGTGCCAACAGATTATGAGTGACCTCCCATCGGAACGAATAACATCAGCCAATCCATTTGAGTACACGACAGTGGACTTATTTGGACCTTACGAAGTGAAGGATGAGGAGAGAAAGAAGGTGAAACTCAAAGTGTGGGGAATTGTCTTCTGTTGCATGGCGTCTAGAGCTATGCACACAGACCTTGTCAGTGACCAGTCAGCTGAAGGCTTCCTGTTAGCCTACTAAAGATTTACAGCACTGAGAGGACATCCGAGGAAATTGTGGTCGGATCCTGGAAAGAACTTTGTCAGAGCCAGACCTGCCCTCAAAGAGCTCTACATGTTTTTGGGCCGACTGGAGAAATCAAAGCTTGAGTATGAAGCCTCCAAGCATGGCACAGAATGGAACTGGAGGATCCATCCAGCAGACTCACCTCACAGGAACGGAGCTGCTGAAGCTGCTGTCCGGACTGTGAAGCGGGCTTTGCACAATCTGGGGGGTAATGGAGTCTTCACATGGGGTGAGTTTCAGACTTTCCTTTATATGGCTTCCAACCTCGCCAATGAACGACCTATTGATGCCAGGAATCAAAGCCGGGAGGACTGTGTAGAATACATTAGCCCAAATTCACTTCTGCTTGGAAGAACTGGACCCAGAGGAGATCCAGGGACCTTTGACTTTGAAGGCTACTCTTACAAGAGATTAAGAACCATCCAAGCTGAAGTTGACCGGTTTTGGAGGAAATGGAGCCAGTTAGCCGGACCAAACCTGTTTGTTCGGACTAAGTGGCACACAGCTCACAGGAATGTGGCAATTGGAGATGTCATCTGGCTGGCTGACCAGAATGCCTTGAGAGGTCAGTTCAGGCTTGCCAGAGTTATTGACGTCAATACTGACAGAAAGGGAATTGTGAGGGATGTATATCTCCGATCCTTCCCCAGCTACCCAGTTGCAACTGTGAAGCCCACTAAAAAGGGGAAAAAACACTCAACCAAGATACCTGCAACAGTTCTTCACAGGGATGTCAGACGAATGAATAGTTGTCCTGCTTCCAGTAGAAGAACAGCAGCAGCAACAGGATCAAAAAATAGAGTAACTAAATCCAACATATCACAGTACTGGTGTGACCTCCTTGGGTTGAAGAACCAGGAGGTCAAGTGGGAGGTGTTGTGTCAATTCATGGTTACAAGTTGTACTGAGCACTCCAGCCTAGATTCACCCAGGATACTTAGAGCACTCCCAAACTGAAGGGGGCAACCATACAACAGTGACCGAAAAAGTGACAGGAGGTGGAACCAATTTCTCGGAAGTGCTCTTGGGACTATATTTACCGGCGCACCCACAGGGAGTGCATGGCATTGAAATGTTTGGTAAGAGCTCAGTTGGCCCTCTCACCCGTTCCTGGAAAAAGATACCCGAACCACAGCTCTTGATCATCCAAAGACGCAACTGGTAGGACAGAATGTGATTGTGTTTGAATGTGTGGAGTTCAGACTATATGATTTTTGCTTGGTTGTAATGTGCAATTTAAATTAAATAGCGAAGACTTTATTATGTGAATGTAGAACTTGGCAGAAGTAACGTTACTCTAAGCATGTGTATTGTTTAAATTATATAAGTTTAATTATGGGATTGCTATTTTAATAATTAACTATTAGAGATCCTAGGTTAATCTAAATTACTTTGTCTGGTTTGGTTTGAGGATTCAGTAACATCTATTTATTATTACTTTGAGAAAGTGGTATTGAGATTTATTTAGGATCTCTAATAGTTAATTACTGTCCTACCAGTTGCGTCTTTGGATGATCAAGAGCTGTGGTTAGGGTATCTTTTTCCAGGAACGGTTGAGAGGGCCAACTGAGCTCTTACCAAACATTTCAATGCCATGCACTCCCTGTGGGTGCGCCGGTAAATATAGTCCCAAGAGCGCTTCTGAGAAATTGGTTCCAACTCCTGTCACTTTTTCGGTCATTGTTGTATGGTTGCCCCCTTCAGTTTGGGAGTGCTCTAAGTATCCTGGATGAATCTAGGCTGGAGTGCTCAGTACAACTTGTAACCATGAATTGACACAACATTATTAAAAGTGCTTTAAACTACTAAATGTAATGTACAGATTAATTTACTGTGGAGTTGCTTCATAACAGTGTATAATGAAAAGTGCTACACAAATAAATGTGAATTGAATTGCAAACAGTTTTTGATAAATTAGATTAGATTAGATTAGATTCAACTTTATTGTCACTGCACATGTAGGTACAAGGCAACGAAATGCAGTTAGCATCTAACCAGAAGTGCAATAAGCAGTAAATACAGAATAAAGGTCTATAATATGTACAATAACTATACAGGTAAGTATTATGGACATAATTTACAGATATTAAATACTATAAACACGATATACAGATAGGTGTACTATGAACATACTATACAGATGGGCTATGTAAAAGTGTATGTACACTATAGGCAGAACTATGAACATAATTTACAGTATTGCAATGGACAGTAAAGTGCATAGAAAAAAATATTTCAATGTGCAAATGGATTATACAGTGTTCCTGGATGAACAGGCAGTAGTGCAAGTAATAACAAGTTACTTTTTGCTTGTTGTGAGTAAATAATAAATCAGAGTGTTGAAGAGGGGGAGGAGTCTATGTGTGTGGTGTGGGGGGTGTTGAGGGGTGTCAGAGGGCAGAGTTCAGCAAGGAGACAGCTTTAGGGAAAAAGCTGTTCCTGAATCTTGTGGTCCTTGTTCGGAGGCTCCTGAAACGCCTCCCGGAGGGGAGGAGGTTAAACAGGCCGTGGTCAGGATGAGAGGAGTCCTTGAGAATGCTGCGAGCTCGACGTAGACAGCGTTTCCTCTGGATGTCCTCAAGAGCAGGAAGTGGTGTCCCTGTGATGCGCTGGGCAGTTTTCACCACCCTCAGCAGTGCCTTGCGGTCAGCCACTGAGCAGTTACCATACCAGACTGTGATGCAACTGGTCAGGATGCTCTCGATCGCACACCGGTAAAAGTTCACCAGGATGGCTGAAGACAGCTGGTTCTTATTCAGTGTCCTGAGGAAGAAAAGGCGCTAGTGAGCCTTTTTGACGAGGCTGGAGGTGTTTGTTGTCCAGGACAGGTCCTCCGAGATGGTGGTTCCCAGGAACTTGAAGCTGGAGACACGTTCAACAACCATCCTGTTAATGTGGATGGGGTCATGCGTGCTTCCTTTCTTCTTCCTGAAGTCCACAATGAGCTCCTTGGTCTTATTGGTGTTAAGGAGCAGGTTATTGTCAGCGCACCATGTGGCCAGGTGCTGTACCTCTTCCCTGTAGGCAGTGTCATCGTTGTCACTGATGAGGCCAATCACCGTGGTGTCATCTGCAAACTTAATGATGGAGTTGGATCCATGCACAGGCTTGCAGTCGTGGGTGTAAAGGGAGTAGAGGAATGGGCTCAGCACACAGCCCTGTGGTACGCCAGTGTTAAGTGTGATGGTGGTGGAGTGGTTGTGGCCTGACCGAACATGCTGAGGCCTGTTGGTCAGAAAGTCCATAATTCAGTTGCAGAGGGAGGTGTTACATACGTGTTGTTATGGTCCAGGTGTGTGAGTGCAGAGTGCAGCACTGTGCATACTGCATCCTCCGTGGTCCTATTTCTGCGGTAGGCAAATTGGTGTGGGTCCAGTGTGGGTGGGAGGCAGTCTTTGAGATGTGCTAGGACCAGTCGATCGAAGCACTTCATAATGATGGGTGTGAGTGCTACGGGGCGATAGTCATTGAGGCACGTTGGGGAGGAGTGTTTTGGTACTGGCACAATGGATGTGGACTTAAAACATGTAGGCACAGCTGCTTGGATGAGGGACATGTTGAAAATGTCTTTGAAGACCCCTGCAAGCTGCTCTGCACATGCCCTAAGCACACGTCCAAGAATGCCATCAGGGCCAGCAGCCTTGCGTGCGTTGATCCGGCTCAGTGCAGTGTGGACATCTGTGGAGGTGAGTTTGAGAGGTTGGTGGTCTGAAGAGGCAGAGATTTTGGTGGCCGTCTCCTTGCTGTCGCTGTTGAAGCGAGCATAAAAGTCATTTAGCTCGTTAAGGAAGGAGACGTCCGTGACTGTTGGTGTGGAGTTGCTTGACTTGTAGTCACTGATGATCTGGATGCCCTGCCACATGCGTCGGGGGTCAGAGTTGGAAAAGTGTTCCTCTACCTACAACTTGTAGCAGTACTTCGCCTTTTTGATGCCCCTTTTCAGATTAGCCCTGGATTTACTGTAGGCCTGAGCGTCGTCTGACCTGAAAGCGGTGTTGCGGGCTTTCAGCAGAAGTCTCACCTCCTTGTTCATCCATGGCTTCTGATTAGGGTATGTTGTTATCTGTTTTTCTGTTGTTACACTGTCAATGGTGGAGTTGATGTGATCCAGTACAGAGGAGGTGTAGATATCAATGTCCGTGTGAGAGCCACAGGCAGCCTGTGAAGCAAACATACTCCAGTCAGTGTGTTGAAACCTGTCTTGAAGTAAAGAGTCAGCTCCAGTTGGCCACACTTTGATGGTCCTCACTGATGGCTTCACACGGTTGATGAGGGGTGAGAAACAAAGAAAGGTGATCAGACTGTCCGAGGTGGGGGAGGGGGCTCGCGATGTAAGCTCCATTAATGTTTGTATAAACATGATCCAAAGTTTTGTCTCCTCTGGTGTGGCAGGAAACATGCTGGTGAAATTTGGGGAGTACTGTTTTTAATTTGCAGTGATTAAAATCACCCGCGACAATAAAAGCAGCCTCCGGGTGAGCAGTCTGTTGTTTACTAATGGCTGCATGAAGTTCGTTCAAAGCAAGCTTGGCATTAGCATCCGGTGGAATATAGACTGCGGTTATTATGGTGGAAGTGAACTCCCGTGGCAGATAAAAAGGTCTACATTTAACCATGAGAAACTCTAGGTTAGCTGAGCAGTGTCTCCCAACAATGACAGTGTTCGTACACCAAGCTTTGTTGAAATAAATGCACAATCCACCACCTCTTGTCTTGCCGGAGTCATCTGCCGTTCTATCTGCCCGGAGCGTGTAGCGTCCTGCTAGCTCAATAGCATTGTTGGGTATGTCGCTGTGTAGCCATGTTTCTGTGAAAACCATGACATTGCAGTCCAGAAGTCTCTTACTGTGGGTGATGCGGAGTCGTAACTCATCCATTTTGTTCACCAGTGACCGCACATTAGCGAGGAAAATGCTGGGTAAAGAGAGCCGGAGCGGTGTTAGCTTTAGCTTAGCTCTTAGACCTCCGCGCTTCCCCCGCCTTTGTTTACGATCTCGACGCCGCCTGCGAGCACTTCCGCCCGGCCGGGTAGAGTGCGAAGCCTCGGGTGTTCTAGCGATCTCAGGGATGAGTCGAAGATTGGTGATAAAACTGCTGGTAAAGTCCTCACCGATATCCAAAAGCTCCTGTCGGGAGAGACGCTGAGCCTCGCGATGTGTTCGCGCCGCTATCTTGGTCCAATGTAAATGTAGGTTATGCATTTATTTTGGCACTATATACATTCACTGCAAATTCTTTTTTTGTTTTGTGTTTTTGTACTACAAGCATTGATTGTGTATCATATGCACACCAAAGTCAATTTAAATCTCATGCCAAATAGAAACAGAAAACCATTTGTTTTTTTAATGCCATATCTGTCACACATTCTTAGCAGCTCACAATTATTTGTTACCATAAATGTAACACAGAAGCTTTAAACCAAGTTAATGTAATGCCCTGTGTTTTGATGATACTTGTTTTTATTATTTACTTTGATTTAAGGAGTAATTTAGATTTCTTACCCTGATAAATTAAAAGGATTAATATTAAAATAACACAGAGCAATAACATATTTTTCATATCTATGCAGATGCATATGCAATACTTAACTGTATTCATTTAAATAAGTAATAATCAAATAAAGAGACTATTTAATAACATTTAAAAACATGTTAAGAAGTGGTGACTTTTGTACAGTCTTACAGTTATACCTGGCCCTTCGATGGGAAGCGTAATGTAGAAGTGTTCTTCAGTAAGACTGAGTTTTGGGACCCTGTTCTAGAGCACACCAAACACGAATACTATAAAGATTTAGTTCTACAAATCATTCTCAGTATTAAAGAATAGCAGAGTCCACACCACAGCTATCAGGATAAAGGCACAGAGATATGATATCACTGGAATCATTATCAGAATGATTTTTCCCAGTTGATGATTGATGAAAACACTGACAGCCAATCACAATCAGTGCTGCTGTAAGGAGCTTGTGTGTGTGTTTTGACAAATCATCTTCAGTTGATGTCTATGGGTGATTTTTGGGAGTGGGGTGTGTGAGAGTAATCGTTCTGCATAGTGAACGTGTGGAAGGGTTGCCACATTTTCGTCTGTTTTGTGGTCCGCATTGCTGTGATTGTAGTGAGTTATATTTTACAGATTAAAAAGAAAAGTATTGATTTGATCTTTTTCCCCATTCATTTGAATGTGGGGTCTCCAGAGACCCCCCGAACATACTGAGTGTGACTTTATTTCACACTAACATACAACCAGATATCAATCCAGTTTAATTTTACCAAGTAAAATTGATGAAAACCATACAAAGTCTCCTGCCATTTATATAGAGCAAACCTTTTTTTCTCCATTTTATTTATTATCATGAGGAGCATTCTTGCTCAGTGTTTTTTCTGATTTTGGACACATGGACAGAGACTCACATAGAGCTGCACGATTCTGGATAAAGTGAGTATCATAATTTTTTTGGTCTCATATAGAGATCACGATTCGTCCAGTTGATTCAGGGTCAGGCAGGCAGGACGCGCGTGCATCTGATGTTGCTAAAAATTTGAGGATCCCTGATGTAAATTCACATCATTATGCCACCTAAAAAAGAGATGGACGAAATTAAAAAGTCGTTGGATTCCTTAACAGAGGAGCTAAACGCAATGAAAGAGTTGCACAAACAACCTAGAGAGACCTCGATGACTGAGGATATCGGAGAAATCAGGAAGTCACTTGATTTTTTATCAGGTGAAACCAGCGCCATTAAAGAGCAACAAAAACAACTCCTACATCTGATGGAGGAAGTCAAGGAGCTGCGAAGGCAAAACGCAAAAAAGGAAGAAAGAATCACTGACCTGGAAAGGAGGGTGGATGAACTGGAGCAGTTTTCCAGAGTGAATGATGTTATCGTGACTGGTCTGAAAATTAGGCCCCGGTCTTATGCCAAAGCGGTGGCCAACACCGGTGTAGAGCCTGACGAGCAGGACATAATCTCCGTGGAACAACAGGTGGCGACCCTCCTAAAGTCCAGGGGAATAACGCTGGACGTGGATGACATTGAGGCCTGCCACCAGATCCCGCGGAGGAGAGACAGCGATCCGCCAGCGGTAATTATGAGGTTCGCAAACAGGAAGAAAAAGATTGATCTACTGAAACAAGGACGAAAACTAAAGGGGACTAATGTCTTCATGAACGATCACTTAACACGGAAGAACGGGGAAATAGCACGCAAAGCCAGGATCCTGAGAAAGCAAGATAAAGTCCAGAGCACTTGGGTGAGGAACTGCAAGATTTTCATTAAGCTAAATGGGCCACCGGAGGAAGCAAAGGTGTTGGTTGTCAGAAGCGTGGAGGAGCTAGCCAAATATGACTGAAAACGGGGGTGACATCTCAGAGGTAACATCAAAACACTCTTCATGTATATAATAACATCCGATCAGATCAACCCACAAGAGGTCATTGAACACAGTGATTATGTCCCAGAGAATAACATAGATCCTGACACTATGTTTTTGTCAGATACTAACATTGACTGCCGCTACTATTCTGATAATGATTTCAATGCTGTTAACACCAAAGGGAAGCTATCATTAATTCATTTTAATAGCAGAAGCATGTACACAAATTTCAGCAGTATCAGAGAGTATTTGCAACAATTTATTAATCCCTTTAATATAGTAGCAATATCAGAAACATGGTTTAATGAAAGAAAAGGTATTGACAATTTTGAATTGGAAGGTTATACCTTAAATCATGTGAACAGGAAAAACAAAGCAGGTGGTGGGGTAGCTATATACGTAAGCAATAAACTAAAATTTAAAATGATTGAAAAAATGTCAGTATCAGTTGATAACTTACTTGAATGTGTAACAATTGAAATAATTTGTGAAAGGAAAAAAAAATATTGTAATTAGTTGTATTTATCGATCACCGGGGTCTAGCATTGAATTATTTACAGAATGGATGGAGAGAACATTCTCTACCATGAATAAAATATTATTTATTTGTGGTGATTACAATATTGATCTGATGAATCATGACAACCATCATGCCACTGATGAATTTGTGAATGCTTTGTATAGTATGAGCCTCTTCCCATCTATCTCCAGACCCAGTAGAATTACCTCTCATAGTGCAACACTTATTGACAATATCTTTACAAATGCAATAGATCAAACCAAAGTAAGTGGACTCATGATATCTGACATAACTGATCACCTTCCAATATTTGTATTGTACAATGACAACTACGAAAAAAACTATGAATCACAAAAAAATACATATAAAAGGGTACTAACTGAAAAGACTATTGTTGCTTTAAATTGTGAGTTAGCTAACCAGGATTGGACCAAAGTGCTTGAGGAGAATGATGTGAACAGGGCCTACAATACTTACCTGGAAATATTTTGTGCACTATATAATAAACACTGCCCTGTGCGTCAATATAGGAGGGAGAAACAAATACTAAAGTGTCCATGGTTAACACAAGGACTACTTAATGCATGTAAAAAGAAAAATAATTTATACAAACAATTTATGATTCAAAAAACAAAAGAATCTGAAGAACGGTATAAAGTATACAAGAATAAACTGATAACTATTGTACGAAATAGCAAGAAATTATACTATGAAAATAAATTAAATGAGAATAAAAGTAATATTAAAGGAATTTGGAATATACTGAACAAATTGTTAAGAGACAATCGTTCAATCAACGCATACCCTGACTATTTTATAGATAATGACACTGAAAACTATAATATGAAAAACATTGTCAATAAGTTTAATGATTTCTTTATAAATGTTGGTCCTGAATTAGCGGCAAAAATCCCAGCAAGCAGTAATAACATAATGGTGGATTCAGCTATAGAAAGGAACCCTCAAACCATCTTCCTCTCTGAAGTGAGTGAGACTGAAATCATAACTATTGTGAATAAATGTAATAATAAATCCTCTATGGACTATTTGGATATAAATATGAGATTAATAAAAAGAATAATTGATAATATTGTGAAACCCTTAACACATATATGTAATGCCTCTTTCCAAACTGGAACTTTCCCAGACAAAATGAAAATAGCAAAAGTGTTACCACTATTTAAAAATGGAAGTAAACATATATTTACAAATTATAGGCCTGTCTCTCTACTGCCACAATTCTCAAAAATATTGGAGAAAATGTTCTATAGCAGACTGGATACATTTATTGCGAAGCATGAGTTAATTAACGAGAGGCAATATGGATTTAGACCCAAAAGATCAACCACTATGGCTATTATTGATGCTGTGGAAGAAATCACCAGTGCTGTAGACAGCAAAAAACATGCTGTTGGAATCTTTATAGACCTAAGGAAAGCATTTGATACCATCAATCATTCTATCCTTGTACAAAAAGTAGAAAAATACGGTATTCGGGGAGTAGCTGGGAACTGGATTAAAAGCTATTTAGATGAGAGACAACAATTTGTTAAAATGGGGGACACTGAATCAAAATGTATGAGCATTGTTTGTGGGCTGCCTCAAGGGTCTATACTGGCTCCCTTGCTATTCAACTTATATATTAATGATATATTTAAAGTATCAGATTTATTAAAAATTGTATTATTTGCTGATGATACCAACTTATTTTATTCCAACGATAACTATAATAGACTTATAAAGGATGTTAATCAGGAATTAGCCAAATTTAAAACATGGCTGGATTTAAACAAATTGTCACTCAATCTAAGTAAAACAAAAATGATTATTTTTGGCAATTATAAGGAAACTCCGGAACTACTGATACGTATAAATGGTATTGAAATAGAAAAAGTAACAGAAATTAAATTCTTGGGAATCACAATAGACAACAAATTGAGCTGGAAATCACACATTGGACACATACAAAGGAAGATATCAAAAAATATTGCAATCATAAACAAAGCTAAGTACGTTTTAAATTACAAGGCGCTGTATATATTGTATTCCAGTCTGATTTTGTCATACTTAACGTATGGAATTGAGGTCTGGGGTAATAATTATAAGAGTTCCCTGCATTCCCTTGTAACTCTCCAAAAACGAGCAATCAGAGTTATTCATAAGGTAGGATACCAAGAACATACAAATATACTGTTTTTACAAAGTAATATGCTTAAATTCATGGACTTAGTCGTTTTTTATACTGCACAATTAATGTATAAAGCAAATTGGATCCTACTACCTGCAAATATTCAAAAACTATTCATAAAAAGAGATAGCTGTTACAATTTGAGAGGTTATGGTCATTTTAAAGTACCGGCTTTCAGAACGACGAAGAAAAGTATGTGTGTGTCTGTGTGTGGTGCCAGGCTCTGGAATAACCTGAGAGCCCAACTCAAGCAGTGCCCATTCATTTATCAATTTAAATCAAAGTATAAACAAGTTATACTGTCTAAGTACAGGACAGAAGAATGTCCCTAGGTGTAGAAATGGAATTAGCTGCAGAGCAATCTATTTATGTTGTATTTTTTTTTTGACTGACAAACTAAAAAGATAATATAAGTTAATCAAGATAATATAATTAAACTATTTATAATTATAAACAATTGTGGCCAGTAAATGTATTGAACTCATAACAAGTAAGGAACAAAAGATCAAATTAAAAGATTGGTGACTAGCGAGTTTTTTTTGTGTGTGTTTTTTTTTGTACTTATTGAAGATTCTTCCTTTTGGAATTAGCAGAATGATTGTGAGTTAATATTGTTGATTGTACTGTCACTGGAATAGGACAACACTAATATGTGGCAACTGTCTTATCGATTATAGTAGATACCTACGGTTTAAATGTAAAAAAAAGGGGGTAGGCGTCAATAAGCTTAAGCTTCTGCCTACTCCTTTTGAGCATCAGATCCACGGTTTTATTTATTTGTTTTAATGTACTTGATCATCTGCGCATGTATCCTTTTTGGTTTCGCCTGTTGTGTTGATGATTGTTAGTTGTTACTATGTTGATTTTGTGGAATTCTGATGCCCAAATAAAAACAGATGATGATGATGATGATGATTCTCCCACGATTCTGAACTAAATAAAAATAATTTTTATAATTCTCTTCTGCTCACCAAGCCTACATCTATTTTATCCAAAATACAGCAAAAGTTGTAATATTATTGTAAAATATTTTTACAATGTAAAATAACTGCTTTCTATTGGAATCTGTGTTAAAGTGTAATGTATTTCTGTGATGCTCCGCTGTATTTTCAGCATCATTCCTCCAGTCTTCAGTGTCACATGATCTCCAGAAATCAGAATAATATGATGATTTACTGCTCAAGAAACATTTATTATTATTATTATTATTATTATTATTATATAAATTAATACTTTTATTTTGCAAGGTTTCTTAAAATTGATCAAGTGTGACAAAGACATTTATAACAAAACATTTCTGTTTTACATAAATTTTGTTCTTCTGAACTTTCTATCAAAGAAACCTGAAAAAAATATACTCATCTGTTTTCAACATAATAATAAATGTTTGTTGAGAAAAACTTTTGACTGGTAGTGTATATATACTATATTAAATACCCCAGTTTTTTATATTAAAATGATGGAAAAGTTGTTTAAATCACTGATTCAACGTCTCTTTTATAAACCTATTTCACTTGTTTCATTACTGGATGAATCTGGGTTTTTGAACGATTCTCTTGAATGAAAAATTCATTCATTAGCCGCATTTCCACTGTCGGGCCAGTGCGAGCCAGGGCTTAAAGCGGTTCATAGCCCCGGGCCAGAAGCACCGAGGCCAGAATAGTGCAGGGTTTCCACAGTGGAGCTTGAAGCACCGCTGTACGTCACTAAAACACGCCCTTTACACGCATCTCAGAACAACGTCATGCAACCTCATCATTTCACCATCAAAGAGGAGTTATCAGAAAACTCTGGAACATGCGCGATCACAAACCAAACATGATAAAAGCGGTGGTTTGTTCGCATGCTTTGTTATGTATTCAAATTCAAAAGCATCGATGTTTTAACTATAGAATAAGTGATACATTGATCATATTGATTTAATTTATCAGGACTCAAAATTTATCACACATAAATACACTTATTTCTATTTTATTTATTTATTTTTAACGCTTATGAAAATAGTCTGCTTATTCAGTCGAGTCTGTTTCTGTTTATTAGCCACAGCCGTCACATTTAGAATGAATGATAATATCTCTATTTTTATAAAAGCTCCCGAACAAAAATCATTATTATATTTTGATGATATGCAACATGGAGCTAAACTCACGAAACGAGACGACAGATAAAATGTTACTTAATAAATACACAATTGTGATAGAGAATAAGAAGCTGACGTCTGATTTATCCAAGCGGTCATATTTACCATGTTTATATGGTAACGTTAATGTTTAGCGTGCATAGTCTTTTACATCGCTTATAAATATTTCTGCCCTGTTTAGTGATCATCCCTTATGAAAAATAACCATGGTTTTATTATAGTAAAACTGTAGTAACCTATGGTTTTTTGGCGTATTGACTGCCATTTGTAAAACCACAGATTTACTACAAATACCATGGTTAAACTATGGTAAATATAGCAAAACCATGGTTAATTTGTGGTTACCATGGTTTAACTACAGTAACCATGTTTTTTGGTTTTATTTGTAGTAAAACCATGGTTAATTTCCGTAAGGGATAATCCACATCAGATCAAGTTATTTCAAACACTTGCTGCTATCTAAGAGTGAGTTTTGAGCTCAACTTATTTTAAAACGTCTTTAATGCTGGTGTTACAGCTGTTATCTTTCTGAAATGATCCGCGCTGACGCTCTCCAGACGCTGAGAAACTCAGCCTTTGTTCATACTCCTCCTCTAGCCCCAGCTGTCACTTCCAGGGCTTGATCGTGCCTCGCCGGGGCTTCCTCGGGGCCAATGGCCAGGGTTTTTTGGCCCGACGAAAACCTTGGGCCAAAGCGGGCCAGCTGGGACTAGAGGAGGGGTTATGAACGAAGGCGGAGTTTCTCGAGAGTGTCAGCGCGGATCATTTCAGAAAGATAACAGCTTTAACACCAGCATTAAAGACGTTTTAAAATAAGTTGAGCTCAAAACTCACTCTTAGTTAGCAGCAAGTGTTTGAAATAACTTGATTCGATGTATATTATAATCACTAAACAAGGCAGAAATATTTATAAGCGATGTAAAAGACTATGCACGCTAAACATTAACGTTACTATAGTAAACATCCTAAATATGACCGCTTGGATAAATCAGATGTCAGCTTCTTATTCTTTATTATAACTGTGTATTTATTAAGTAACATTTTATCTGTCGTCTCGTTTCGTGAGTTTAGCTCCACGTTGCATATCATCAAAATATAATAATTATTTTTGTTTGGGAGATTTTATAAAAATAGAGAGTCTGCGCTGAGGATCATTTCAGAAAGATAACAGCTTTAACACCAGCATTAAACGCTTTTTTAAACAAGTCGAGCTCAAAACTCTCTTTCAGTCAGCAGCGATTGTTTGAAATAACTTGATCTGATGTGGATTATAATCACAAAACAAGGCATAAATATTTATAAGCGATGAAAAATATATGCACGCTAAACTTGTTACCATAGTAAACATGGTAAAATATGACCGCTTGAAGAAATCAGACATCAGCTCCTTATTCTCTATCACAGTCATGTATTTATTAAGTAACTTAATATTATCTGTCACAAGCCTCGTCTCGAGAGTTTAGCTCACGTTGCCCATCATAAAAGAATATAGCCTAATAATGTTTTCTGTTCGGGAGCTTTTATAAAAATAGAGATATTATCATTCATTTTAAATGTGACGGCTACTGTGGCTAATAAACAGAAACAGACTAGACTGAATAAGCAGGCTATTTTCATGAGCGTTAAAAATAAATAAATAAAATAGAAATAAGTGTATTTATGTGTGAATAATTTTGAGTCCTAATAAATTAAAACAATATGATCAATGTATCACTTATTCTATAGGTAAAACATGGATGCTTTTGAATTTGAATATATAACAAAGCATGCAAACAAACGGCCGCTTTTATCATCTTCGTTTTGTGATCGCGCATGTTCCAGTGACTTATTTCTTAGTTTTCTGATAACTTCTATTTGATGGTGAAATTTTGAGGTTGCATGGCGTTGTTCTGAGAGGCGTGTAAAGGGCGTGTTTAAGTGACGTGCAGCGGTGCTTCAAGCTCCACTGTGGAAACCCTGCGCTACTCTGGACTCGTGCTACTGGCCCGGGGCTATGAGCCCCGCCCGGCCCGCTTTAAGCCCTGGCTCGCACTGGCCCAACAGTGGGAATGCGGCTAGTGAAAACGCGACTGGCCCTGGTACGCACTAGCTCGCCCGGTCCTAGCTCGATAGTGGAAACACGGCTATTGACAAATATATTTTTAGGTCACTTATCGCCGCCTAGTGGTGAAACAATGCAATCGACACAAATGTTATTTGAATCGCAGTACTTTCAAAAGGGGACTTGCTCTATTTTGATTGCTACAATATAGACATCAGTGTTTATTTCTGAACCATAAACTTTATCCCGGTATTTCTGTGATAATATGAATGACAGTAAGACAGATATAATACTGTGTAGTTGAAAACACAGTTTGTGAAGATGTTTCTTAACCAAACACACTAACTGCTCCCTCTGTGTCAGCGGCAGTGCGAACATGGATCTCAATGATCCGGTAAGACTTTGCCAAAGGTTTAACAGACTCTGGGAATTGTTGTCATTTAGAAATGAGATCAAGAGGGTGTCTGAATCGAGATCACAATCTTTTAACGATTAATCGTGCAGCTCTACACTCACAGTTTTATTCCTGCCACTGCATTAACAGAAATATCTATCCTAAACACATGCTGCTTCAGTCACTGCTGTGAAGCTTTTGAGGACAGACCTTCTTAAAAATATAACAATGAATATAAAACAGAACTGATCCATAAAGTGTCATGTAAGTAGGTATGGTGTAATCTTCAGATGAATTAATATATTCTGTAATTAATAGAAACACTTACCCTCAGAAACACCCCAGAAGACAAAAGCAAAGAACATGATCATATTTGGACAGACGACTAGAAACAGATGAAGATGGAGGACTGAATCTAGAGAGAGAACAGAGAAAATAATTTAAGATTAATTTAATGAGCAAATTGAGATTTGAATTTAAATATTTAATAACATTTACATTCATTCATTTAGTAGACTCGCTTATCCAAAGCAGCTTACTAATGAGGAATGCAACAAAGTCGTTCACTCTTTTTAAACGTGCATTACTAAATGCCCTAAATTAACTTTTTTCAGCAATTCAGTGGCATTTGCAAAGACACACACACACACACACACACACACACACACACACACACAAATGTTTGTACAGTCTTTGTGAAGACATTCATTGACACAATGCAATCCCTAGCTCTTTTCCCTAACCGAGAGTAGACCAGCCAAACATTATTTAATTCTCTTTGTCCTCACTCCCATGGTCTACAACTCAAACCGGTTCTCATAAAAATAGTTGTATAAGTGAACACACACACACACACACACACAAACTCAGGGGGTGAAATGACATGTGAGAAGACGTTATACAGTCATTGACAAAAGTTTTGGCAGTGACATAAATCTGCTTCAGGATTTGTAGATGATCCTTTCACATGATTCTATAGTATACAGAAAAACAATGATTATTGGCAGAAGCATTCAATGTGTATTATGAGTCAATACTTCCAGTGTTGAGCCTGGTTCTTCATAAGCTCTGCAGTTAGCTCTGTAGTGCTGGATATTATCTTCTGGCCCAGATCCTGACTGATGGAGATGCATGCTTGTCTTATTAGTTCTCAGAGTTGATCACAGTTTGTGTTCTTCTGCTCGTCCACTCGTCTTCTGAGGACTGACCGCAGGTTCTCTCTGGGATTGAGATCCGGGCAGTTGCCTGGCCACAGATCCAATGTTTCACTGTAATGATCTTCGAGACACTTCTTTATCACTCTTTCTCTGTGACATGGTGCTCCATCGTGCCGGAAGATGCACGGATCATCACCAAACTGCTCATGTATCGTTTTAGTAGGAGTTGCTCTTGCAGGATGTTTTGATGTCATTCTTTATTCCTGGCAGTGTTTTTGGACAACGCTCTCTTGGTTGAAAAGCCACCCCACACATGGATGATCTCAGGATGCTTCACTGTTGTCACAACACAGGACTCGTAGTAGAGTTCACCTTTTCTTCTCTGAACAAGTGATTTTCCAGATGTCCCAAACAGTCTGAAGAGAGCTCCATCAGAGAAGATAACTGCACCAGTCTTCTGCTGTCCAATCCTTGTCCTTCCTGCAGAAGCTGTTGTCCAGAAGTCTTGTCCTCACTGTGTGTGCAGATGCTCTCGCTGACTCCTCAGGACGAGACGGTCCTGGACACTCTGGGACGTCCTGAAGACTTCTTCACTGCAGCTGAGACTCTCTCTTTGAAGATCTTGATCCAGTCAATGGATATTTCAGGTGTGATATTCTGTGCAGCGATTGTGAGGCTGTTTTGATGCAAAGTGACAATGCCTGCACATTTGTCTTTGGAAGTAACCATTGCTGGCACAGAAACACAATAACTGGAAGTACTTCTTCCCTCCTTTCACAGTAATCAGTCTGCTCTTATAATCCAGTCAGAACCAGCTCATCAGACTAGCACTCGTTCACGCTTTCTGTGTGCTGATGATATGATTAGTGTAATAATGTCAGCTGGTCATTTTCTGATGGAGTCAAAAACTGTGAAATTGACATTTTTTGTGAATTATTATTATTATTATTATTTTGGCCAGTGAAGCTTTTAGCAATTATTAAAATGCATCTGATCACTCTTCACAACAGCTGAAGCAGCTAAATTTGCAAAACACAACATTGATATAACTTCCAGTACCTTTACCCACCACTGTATGTTCACTTACCAAGTAGTCTTGGTTCCAAACTTGCTTGAGTTGAAAACACAGATCTCTGTTTGCTGTAAACTGTACATGTGTATTCTCCCTCATCTTCAGCTCTCAGATCGTCCAGACGGAGGGAGAAGTTTCCATGTTGAATCTCCTCAGTGAAGAAATGAGCCCTGTTCTGATAATCCTCCTGTGCTTGACTCTCTCCGTCCTGATACAGATGAACCAGAGTCTCTTTTCTTCTCCACTCCACCTTCAGATCATTTGATGGCACACTTTTGTCACAAAAACAGGGCAAAACCACTGAAGATCCCAGAGGAGCCACCAGAGGAGCAGAGGAAACTTTCGCTGTAAAAAAAAAAAAAGAAAACAATTGATTTTCTCCATATTGAGACCTTCTGTTAAAGCCAAAGATGTGTGGATGGTATTTTGGACATGAAGAACCAGTACTGAACAGACTGGGACACAGATTCAGACTGGGACATCTCACACTCATCAGGGCCATCCTATACATCCACAGCAAATCCTCAAACCACACACTACACTATTATTATTTGTATGGCCAGATGGAGCGCTGAAAGGGAAAGTTATCAATGTGCAGAGAGGTATTTCAGTGTGACAGTTCACCCAAAAATGTTCACGCACCCACAAGTAGTCCTAACCCTGTAATAATGTCTTTATTCTGTTGAACATAGAAGAAAATACTATAAATAATGAGGGTAACCAAACAGTTTCTGGTCCCCAATGACTGAGGTTTCTTTTCTTTACCTTACTATGGAAGATACTGATCTGTTTAGTTGAGACACGTTCTTCTAAGTATCTTATTCTGTGTTCAACAGAAGAAAGTACTGAATGCAGGTTAAGAACAAGCTGGGTTTTTATGACTAATTTCATTTTTGTGTGAATCATACCATTAAAGTGACAGACACATCCGTGCTTCTACAACATTTATTTTACCAACATGTTAGATGCACACATACTCACATAGACGAACCACTGTGTCAATGCTGATTTATACTCGACGCGTCCGCATGTTCGCTTGGAAAATATGACGTAAACGCAGTGTTGCCAGAAGTTCGCTTTGAGTGCGTGTGAATTCATTTCACATGGCGGAGTGGACAGCATTTTTTGTAAATTTCCACATAGCTCCGCATCCGAACATGCACGAGTTCGGGGCGATTCTAGCCGAACATACACGTCTGTGTGAAACAGAAGCAGTTTAATGTGGTGTTCAAACTCCATCAGGTGTTTAAAAATAATAATAATAATAAATAAAATTGCATAGTTTTTCCAAGGCTTCTTATTTGAAATACATTTTACTTTTATTGTATAAAATAGTATAAGTAATTTAGATGAGACAAAAGAATGTTATAACATTTAGTTTCATCTGGTTTTCGGTCAACGAAAATGAAGAGACATTTTGTAAACCACATTTAGTCTCGTTTTTATTCATCAACAATATTGCATTTTACATTTATTTATAGTCATCATCACATGAACAGCATTTTCGTTGCGTCTCGTTTTCGTCACATGATACAAGTTCTTTGACGACTATATTTAGTCATAATTTTAGTTGACGAAAGCAACACTAGTGAAAACTATAAAACATATACAAAAAAATGTAATACAGCAGCAATGGAAAATTTAATATATATAGCTCCTTAGAAGTTACTTTGTTCTTGTTGTTTTTTTTTTTAAATCACCATTTAGTTTTTTACCATACAGAGATTAGGATAGAAGGAATGGATGGATATTCTGAAGCACTTTGTCATTTCTGACTGGTCATCAGCCATCTTGGTCTGGAGATAAAATCACATACAGGGGGTTTCCACTAGGAGGTGGTTTATAGGATGATGCACTAGTGGTTAATGGTTGATGTGCCAATATTCCATCATAACCCATATGCTGCTGCCTTGTGAGGGAAATACTCAGCACTATACTAAGGACGACTTAGTGAGCAACAAGCCCCCCCCCCCCCCACCCATCGCTTTTAGTCTTTCTACAACTGTTAGACTTTCTGTATGTTGTGTCTATCGTGTTGCAATGTGTAATGCTCAAGAATCGGTGAGGTGGGCTTCAGGATTTACTCAATACATGGCAGCCACCTGAAGTGTGTGTATGTAGAAAACTCAGGAGGTAAACCTAGTTAACTGCAAAACCCGCCCTCCCCTGAATCTAAAAGTATAGGTAAGACCCCACTCCTTAGTATTAGTGAGTCCAAAATTAGCATAAACAGTTTTCACTTAACAGACAAAAATAAAATTTATTTCTACTGCAAGAATTTAAATGATTCTGTTTTCCTTGTTTTTACAGGAAGTATACAAAAACTATTAAGTGCAGACAAATCAAAGTGAAATAGAAATGTTGAAAATAATAGAGAGAGAAAATCAACAGATTTGTGTCAGTTTCGGTTCAATCTGAACAAAATAAGGATCAGTGTCACTTATTGTAAGTAATGTTAGACAGAACGTCTCACAGTTCACTTCAGTTAACTCAACCTTTCAAACAAATTCACTTGGAAATTAACTTCAATCCGGCTCAAAAATCAGGAAAATAAAGGTAAAAAGTTATACTCTGTCCTCGCATGCATACGAGAGAAAATAGTTTTTGAACAGCTGTCCACTGCAGTGACCTCTGTGCATGAAAGGTTAATGTTGTTTTTAATTAATACTGGTCTTGTGCTGCTGGTTTATCATCATCAAACATTGAATGAAGTCAGAAGGTTGGTTTTGTTTTGAAATTATTATAAACAAATGTAAAATGAAAATTAGGCATCACTGCATCAGCAACAAGAGCAACACTGCATATATCGACAAGAGTTCTTATTGAGCATTAAAACAGGTTTAGATGATGATGTTTTACTGAAGATAATAGTTTGGATTGAAGTTGTTTTTATGTTTATTAATGTTTGCTTTAGTTGGGCACTTTGGCCTGGGACTTCTTCACTTCAGCTTTTTCTCTGGCTACAGTAAACTAATGTTGATGAACATTTAAACTGACCCTATCCAGAACTCAGTTGTATTCTTTTTACTAGATTATAGTTTTTCAGTGTAGTTTATTATATGACAGTAGTTACTCATTTCACATTATTGTGTGTTGAAGCTCTGTATGGAGTGCTACAGTCAGGTTTCAGAAGAGAAACTGATCTTTAACAATAACTGATCAATCTGTAAAGACAGTCCTGTTATGAGCTCCGATGTTCTTCATTGATTGTGTATGCTTTTCTTATTCTAATTCTATCATTTGAATTTTTTTTTTATAAAATAGCTTAGTAGCTGAGTTCATGGTTTTATATTTCTCAATTTTTATTCGTTATGTCTTTGGCAATGCTTCATGGGATTGTAGTTCTTTCCCTCAGTAAGTACATAGTCTTGTACCTTTATATTTTATTATTTTGGTCCCACTTTATATTAGGTGGCCTTAACCACTATGTACTTACATAAAAAAATAAGTACAATGTACTTATTGTGTTCATATTGTATTGTAAAACACTTCTGCTGCTATTGAGGTGGGATGGGGTAAGGTTAGGGAGAGGGTTGGAGGTATGGGTAAGTTTAAGGGTGGTTTAAGGTGTAAAGTATGGGTCAACAGTGTAATTATAAATGTAATTACAGAAATTAAATACAGATGTAATTACATGTCATTTTTTTAAAATCTAAGTACAATGTAAAAACATGTATGTACACAATAAGTATATTGTACTAAATTATTAATTAAAATGTAAGTACATAGTAGTTAAGGCCACTTAATATAAAGTGGGTCCATTATTATTATTACTATTATTATGCTTCAAATTAAAGTGTGTGTTGTAATTCACCTCATAGCTGGCTTGGTTCATTGTTTATAACATCATAACAAAGACTCTTTTTTATGCTTCAGATGAGCATGGACTGAAAAACACTGATTATATGCTGCATGCTGCTTTGTTTACAAGACAGTAACTGTGTAGTTGAAGATGCAGTGATGTCTGTATATACATTAGTTCATGCACATGTGCTATCACTGTAAGAGATTTACATTTTACAGTAAAGCTATTTGATATTAATAATTCAATCTCTAATGCAGGATAAGAATATGTATAAACATGTACAAATCCCATCCAGGAAAACATGAACATCTCACAGTTATATTCAGGGACTGGAATCACATCTACTAGTTATGATCAATCAAACACCTGACAAAAGCATTAAATAATATCTCTAAATGGCTCGAGTTATCCCATTTATCTCTTAATGTTAAGAAAACAGTCTCCATGTGTTTCTCCATACGTGATATATAAGCGATATATTTGAGGTTCAGATAAAAAATGAAGTAATAGAAGTAGTAAAGGAAGTCAAGTACCTTGGGATTATTCTGGATAAAAAATTAAAATTTGACAATCATATTAAGTACATCTGCAAAAAGGTCAAACCTAATATAAACTATTTTCGCTTTATAAGGAGGGATTTATCACACTGCAAAACTATACATGCACGCAATGATATTCTCACATCTATCATATTGCGTTACATCATGGGCACAAGCATCCCCATCCAAACTAAAATCTATTTTCTCAATTTACAAACAGACAATAAAAATTATGGACCGGAAACCTATGAGATGGCATCATTGTGATGTCTTAAGAAAGCATCAGCTTTTAGGCTTTGACAGTTTTATTGAATTTAATTATATTAAATTGGTCTATAAATGCTTAAATAATCATGTTTCACCACTGTTTTCTGAATTAGTCTGTAGGCGTCAAAGCTCTCACAGGGCGAGCACACGAGCTGCTGTCAGAGGCGACTGCCTAGTCCCAAAGTGCAAGACCTCTTTTGGTCAGTCTGCTTTCTCTGTAATGGGGCCAAAACTCTGGAATGCTTTACCCACTAAATTAAAACTAGAGACTGATGGCAATGCTTTTTACAGAGGCCTGAAACAATGGCTAAAAACTAAACAACAGTGCTTGCATGTATAACCTACAACTAAGATACTCTCTGATCCTGATGCTTTGCTGTATTTTTATTTATTTATATATATATTTTTGGTATTGTTGTTATCACTTTTGTTATTATGTTGGCTTGGCAACAAGATCTGACTGATCAGACTTAAAGACTACTTTTTTTTTTTTAATTTTTAAATGACAAAATACATTACCCATAGACTTACATTATCTGAGAAAAATTGCGCCCCTAGTTGCAATACCCGATCTAAGGTTTACTTTCACTTTTAAATCGGTCAGACATTCTGTAAATAATACAATTTCCCTCAAACTGACAAGCTAAACCAACATATATGATTATTACAGGGGTTAGGGCTCATTGATAATTTTTTTCTGGGCAGAGAGCAGTCAGAAAGACGAGAATCGCTGCTTCTCAGCTCAGGCATTGTCTACACAGAGCTCACAACGAGCAAATTTATTTAAGATCTTTTATTATTAAATTATATCGGCGCTTGCACGCAATCTACCCGTAAGAACACACCAAGAGCTAAATTCAGATGTTTCTGAACTGTTTAAAGTAATAACATGATATTTCCGCGGCAGCCAAATGTCCGCGAGCTCGCGATGTATTTCTCTGAACACTTGAAGTCCACATTTACAGCCTTCACATGAAAACACTGCAGCGAAACTGCACAAAACAATTAGAAGAATATATTATACACATGAAAATGAGTGTTTATATGTGCTTGTGAGATTTCTCTGTCAGACTGAAAGTCTGCGTTGCTCAGCGTTGCATAACATGGTAAAGCAGGGAGCTACACTGCGACAAAAATGTTTTTTTTTGCATCATTGCAAAAATGCATCAGCATTTGCATCACTGATTATTTTTGTACCTACTTATGTGTTATGCTATGATTTAATATGATCATTTATTAAAACAGAAATGTGTATTTTAAGAATACGTTTTATAACATGCTCCGAGCATTCAACACATCAAGATGGCTTCAACCCAGCGATGCAGGAAAGCTGAACTGAGCAGCTGGTGGCTCGCGCTGTGTTCGGTGCGAGAGAGAGAGAGCCGCGTCTCACGGACAGGGACAGCAACACTGAACCGAGCTCTCGTTCAGGACGTTCACGTCCTCCTGCGCCTGAACGAACAAATACGAATCGCAGTTTAAATAAACAGAAAAAAAAAGCGAAAAGCGAAAGAGCTCAATTCAGCAGCGCGGTGTTCTGGTGTTCAGGGAGCAAGCAGAGACTCGTCTCAAAGTCTTCTTGCTTTTGTACCGACAACAAATACATACAAAATATGTCGAAATACCCGTGTTGGAAAGTGTGTTCGAAAGATTATGTGGTTATGTCTTAAGTAAAAGTAAAGAGTTGCAAAAAAATCGGATGTGTATCATAATAATGGATGCGTTTGTCTCTTAAGGCGACCGCGTCTAATTTACTAGCTCTGCTGCAGTTTCTTTAATTTATGAAAATGAAAGTAAATCAATCACTGCTCTTGACTGAATTACCTTGTAGTACAAGAATTTATCCAAAGTCAATCAAAAAATCAGATAGAATTGTTTTACTAGTGGGTGCAGGCCACTAGTTAATTTATGTAAGTGAGTATGGCAAAATAGTGTGTGAAATCTGTGAAATATTATACCCAAAAATTCTTTATACTGTAGGCTACCAGTTAAATTGATTTAAAAAATAATAATAATTAGGGACCTGACCATGTTTTGCTTAAGTGTTTCTTTCTTTACAAGTATAGTTTATTTCTGTACAACTCTAACCCCAGCTACAAGACAGAGCAATGCACTGTGTCTACTGTAAGAAATAGAACAAGGCATGTGGTTTAAAAGATGGCAAGTAAAACAAAAATCACATCTGTATGCAATACAGTTTCATTATTGTTCATTTTTATCCAGTAATTACTATAAATAATTTGGGCGACCAAATTATGTTTTGAGCCAGTAACTGAAAAAGTGGTGACTGATAAGAGCCACCAGTGGAAAAAGTTAGTGTAGTTCCCTGTGGTAAAGTCATTTATATATTTTTTTAAGAGCATCTTAAAATAAAATATATATTCAGAATGCACACAATCCACCCTTTAGAACACAACGAGAGCAAAATCCAGGGGTTTTTGAGCCGTGTATGTGTGCAAAACGCAATATTTGACATTGTGAAGGGAAAAAAAGTCACATGACAGCTGTGTTTCGGGGCGAGATCGGACAAAAAAATAAACATTTCATTCACACTGACAAGCTAAACCAACATATGTTATTATTATCAGGTCAGATCTCATTAATAAATTATGTCTCACACAATCCACCCATTAGAACACAAGAAGAGCAGAATTCAGGTGTTTTTTAGCTGTGTATGTGTGCAAAATGAAATATCAGCGCAATACAGCTTATGAATACTGGAAGGAAAAAAAGTCCATCTCTCCAGCTTCAGAGGACAGTGACTCTGGCTTTTCATCGGTAGATCGGACAAATCAAGTACACGATTATTTAAAAAGTCATAATAACTTGGCGAATATAAACGAAAACACATGAACATAAACTATTGAGAAGTAAATCGAAAATAGGTATTGATGCTGGATTGAATATTAAAAGAGACTGCATTCACCAGCTGCTTTCAATATGTTGTCCACACGATGGCGCCACAGGATAAATACTAAATACTTCAAGCTATATTTAGAGACAAAGCAGTTCATACAAATAAATACATAAATATCCTATTTTCAAGTAAATTATGATTCCTTCTATGAGTACTATTATATGCACAACGTGAAAATAGAGTCAAATTGAATGGTATTTAGGAGATTATAGTTTTAGCATTATTACTATATTGGGCCTTATTGAAGTTTATAAAAAATTATAATGAATATTTATAAATGTATTATTTATGCACATAAATAAATTTGAAATATTACATGAGTTTGAATGAGTTTAAATTGATTAGAAATAGTTCATAGAAGCACAGTTTGATTGAGTCTAATGGGATTTGGAGCTTGGCTCATCTGAACATCCTGACAATTAAAGTCTATGGGATTTTTATGATTTTTAATATTTATTTTTATTAAAACCGTAAGTCCAATAAGTTAGAAAAAATATAGCACACCTCATTTGTTCAAAGACTTGAACATCATCTCCTAGATATCATTAAATTTTAACATATTTTAATAGTATTGCCAATATTTTTATCAAGTTATCACACATTACTGTAAAAGTGAAGAAGGGACACTGATAGTTATCTATTTTCATGTTGTGCATATAATAGTACTCACAAAAGGACTCATAATTTACTTGAAAAGATACATGTCCATTGTGTAACTGCATCATCTATACACACCATTGTGCTTGGACCCCTTATGATCTCCTTGATTTAAACTGCATTGTTTCAGTTATCTTGTGTGTCGTTGCCCACAACGTGACGGTGACAGGACTGTGAAATACATACACGAGAAAAATAGGTATGACTTATTTCACATCCAGCTAGACAACCCTGTCATAGCTGTTATCATAGCCCAGGCTTTTTATTAAAAAAGAAAACAGCAAGGGACCATGGAAAAAGACTGTTGCAGGTGTATTTTTTATGGTATTATTTTTTTTATTTTTTTGCAGCAGGGCAACTCAAGAATGTTGGGCACACAAGTACTGTGGCTCTTTTGCCCCATGGCCAAGATGGCCAAGCCAACATCAAAGTTAGTTCACTAACTTTTAATTCTAGTTAGTCTTGTTATTGTATTTTCTTCCTAAAAGCCTCTTGTGGACAGGTGTTGAAAATGAGCATTTATGCTATAACACTAAAACCAATCCATATGGTTCGTCCAATGTAATTGTATGTCCATGTCAAATAAATAAATAAATAAATAAATCTGATACCATAAATAATCAACCTGAGAAAACTCATGTTTTGATTAGGCTCAGTGCTCTTTTCTGTTTTATCAGTTCACTTACCATTAAAAAACAGGAGATCTAGGGAGAAAGAAGAACAATAACAACATGTCAGTCAAAATGAACAAAAGCTTTAAATGTAAAATGTTCTATTATTGTTTAATTATTAAAACTATATTCAATTATTTGCTTGTAAGCTATTATTAATGATATTTTAGTGGCATGTGCTTATAGTAGAAATGTCTTGTGTTTTTGGTGTTCATTTAAACTGAACTATCACATCAGCTAATGCACAGCAGACACAAAGATTAAATGTTTAAAACATTAGAATTGGTGTTGAGAAACAAGACACAAATATTGAGTCATTTAGTATTTGTCAAACTTTAGTGGAACATGTTCATAGTTCATGTGATGGAGACGTTTTAATTGTGATTGAAGTGCTGAAACACTGTTCTAGGTCACTGCACAGACTTATTTGCATAAACTCTGACAATCTATGACTGAACATGCTTCATGGTGAAGTCTATAAAGATATAATGGTTAAACATCATACATTTGTATTCATCTATTCACTTACCCATTTCCACAGTAATCTGAGTTGAAAACACAGATCTCTGTTTGCTGTGAACTGTACATGTGTATTCTCCAGCATCTTCTTCTTTCAGTCTGTCCAGATGGAGGGAGAAGTTTCCCTGCTGAATCTGATCAGTGAAGAAATGAGCTCTGTTCTGATAATCCTCCTGCTGTTTCTCTGTTTGACCCTTACCATCCTGATACAGATGAACTAAAGTCTTAGTGTCTGTTCTTCTCCACTCCACCTTCAGATCCTCTGTTTCTAAAGGTTTAACTCTATAACACTTCAGAACCATTGAAGATCCCAGATCAACAAGTCTGCTCTGAGAATACATCACAGTTAACCCTGAGAATGAAAAGTGTTTGTTACTACTGTGAAATATCTTGAAGGTGAAAAACATGATGTACATAAATACACACATACTGTAATAATAAAAAAAGAACGAAACATTAGTACAGTACTCAGATCAGTGTTTGGAGGCAAAGCTGTAATTAATCATTCTGTAATTGTTTAATTTCAGCAACACTGATTAGCAGAGGATACTAATAGCTGTATCAGAAACTGTAGCTAAGTCTAGTTTCCCTCATCTGACATCATCTGCACACCTGATCACATGATCAAATATGAATACTGTAGGAGCCATTTTCTGTATTGTGTAATGTTGTTGTCCACTGTGTGTGATAAACTATGGTGTAATTAGAGCCCCTGTGTAACGAGCCAGGGTCGTAGGTAATGGTGAAGCACACGGTTTTGACCTTGCAAGAATGTGGATTGTGCAGTATGTGGAGATATTATCTTTGTTATTTTTTTAACTTTTGTTAACTTCAGTCATTTCACAGCTCAGGCACTTCAGTGGGAATTAATTTAATTTGAATTCACCACAACACAAAAAGATGGACTGAACTTGGTCTTAAAATGGAGGAATTTACTGACCTAAATTTCAAAGAAATTCATACATCCATCATTTCAATCTGATTCATGTTCAGGAATTGAACTGGATTTTAAAAGGCATTATCAATTCAGTTCTCAATGGCACACAACTTTGCTGCTTATAAATTGTAATTCTATTTTGAAATGTGTTGAATTTATGTATGGTCACTTGTCCTTCAGCTTCTACATGAAAGGAAGTTGCCTTTAAGTTGTTGTTTCAGGAAGAGCGTAATAGTTATGATATATATATTTTTTTATTTGTTTATTTTATATAAATATAAGTTTTTCTCAGTTGCTTTAGCAAATTTCTCAATTCTCAGTTAAAGAGTTGTTCATCCTCCTCATCATCGAGTCACTTGTACACTTTCTTCTGAACAAATTGCACATAATCAAGTACATGAATGTGTCACGGCACGGTAGAGACAGCGCCGAGGAAAGAACAAGGTCTGGGTCCAAATGCAGGGAAGGAAATATCTTTTAATTAACTGGAACAAAAATGTAAACAGGGCAAAAACAAAACCGAAACGAATCACAGGGACAAGCCGAAATACAAGCACGAGTAAAACACGTAATCACACTAGACATTACAAGACAGGACGAGTGGTGGGTGAGACCAGAATATATGTTGGTGAACAAATGGGGAACAGCTGTGTGTATCTAAGTGAGTGAGTGGATGCAACAGGTGTACAGAGTGAACCAGGTGTATAGCGTACGGTGAATGAGTCCGGGAGATGGGGAAGTGGCGCCCTCTGGTGGTGAGAGGGAGGAACACCGGGTCCGGATTTGTGTGCCATTGAGAACTGAATTGATAATGCCTTCAATTGTCTGTTGTGTCCAATTTTTAAAAGTGCTATCGATTAAAGTGTTATAAAGAATCAAATGATATTATACTGGTTCTCTGTTGATTAGTCTCACTGCCCGAGATTTACTTCTGTTTCTGACCGAGTGGGCTTTAGCACATCTGTCTGCTTGAAATTATGTTCGTAATACACTGCATTAAATAATTAATTACTATCTATTAAGTCTAAGAACTCAAAGTCCTTCATTTCTGACATTAGATTTCATCTTTTCACCATCTTACACTCATTTCTTTCTCTGTGATTGTTTTCAAATCTTTAAACATTTTTTTAAATCTTTAAATAAAGTCTTCAAATTAAATTTGTGTTTGTCTGTTATTGTCTCATTCTGATCATGTGAAAGTCTGACTGAATTACTGAAGGCTATTCACCCATCCTAAACACATACAGCTTGCACTCTTCTCTATTTTCTCTCAATCTTCAAGTCCTAAATGAAGTACAGTAAATAATATTGTGTACCGTTCTTATTTCTGCAGTAGATCAGGCAGCAGAGCAGAAGAGCAGATCCAGACGCAGAAACACAGAGAATCAGCACCATGATGTGAGAAACAGAGAAACCTGAAAAACACACGCATTACACTGAATACAAGAGTTATGGGGTTTTCTTTTATACTGTCCTAAAAACTAAATATGTTCTGTTTCTATCACACACACACACACACACACACACACACTCACACACAAACACACACACACACAAACTAGGGTGGCCATACATCCTCTTTTTCCCAGACACGTCCTGGCCAGGATTTCTATATTGCCTAATAAAGATTTGACCAATAACATGCAGGCATTGTATAATACATTTGATGTCATATCATACAACGATTGGATATTTTAGGCAATATAGAAATCCTGGGTAATATGTGTCTTGGAAAAAGAGGACGTATGGTCACCCTTTATAAACTGTATTTCCTATCCCCTTCACCTGGGCTCAGACTACATGAGTTTAGTCTGATTTATCCTGGGAGGGATAAACCTGAGAAATAATCGTGTCCAGGACCTCGATCCGTTCTGATGTTCAGCAGAGATTATCTGGTAATAGAGGTGTTCACAGATTTAATCTTATGATTACAGCTATGATAACTTCAGTACTGTCACAGCAGCTGATGTGCAACTGCAAAACAAGCTGTTGTACAGTGAAGATGGACAGGGGCGGAGCCAGAGGGGTGGCTTGGGGTGGCCCACGCCACCCCTGAGATTCGATTGGCCACCCCAGGTGCCACCCCAAAATCCTACTCTACGATTGGCCATTAACGTGGTCAAAGGCGGAACCTTTGTTGACGCACTTTGCTGCCTTTAAATCAGCGCGGGAGCTTTGACAGTCAGACACCAGAACTCAGAAATGTAAGTAGCAAGTGTTTGACATAAGCTAACCAACGATACATTTCTTATTGTTTTTTTAGCATGTGAGTGTACAGCAGTACTTACGTTACTTGTGCTAGCACGCAAAGATATCTATTTACCCATCACATCTGCCTTGATATCTAATCGCACACACAGCCCAGTATCACGTCTGTTGAATCACGTCATGTAACGTTAAGGTAATTTATCTACTGTAAGTTACCTGCCTAGTCAGTCGACATCTGCTAGGTCATTAACTGTTGGCTACTTTTGTAAAAAAGCATTTAAAGATTTATCATTAGCAGACGCAATTTTGTGCAAAAAACGTAGCCTACATTATATTTTAACCAAATTAAACACGCCATAGCTCGCCCTTACCTTCAGGAAATTAGGCTTTAGGCTATATATTCCCAGATAAATTCCACGCAAGGTTTGGTTTTTGTTTGTTCTATAGGCTATACAGTCAATGTTTTCAAGCCCTGTGTTGCTAACATACCTATGCTGTGAAATTAAGGTCTAGCCTACTGGTGGGTTTAGTTGAATTTGAGTAATAGGATATGCAACCATTTACATCTGGAGATAGTTATTTGTCTTTCCAAAATCATAGAAATTATCATTACAAGACACTTACAGCATCTCCTGTAATCCAAGACAGATTTTCTTCGAGTTGTTAGGCTTTAGAGCATTTATTTTAACAAACGACATGGAAAACATAATTAATTTCATCCACATATCCTTATGCACAATGCACAACAACAATTTAGTTTAAACCGTGAGAATCAAGCAAACCTCACGGCCATCAGGGCCTTAAAGTGACAGGCACTGAATTCGACTTGCACATTAACAATGCAGTAATGACATGAAAGAGTAGTCTATATCGTTTAAACTTTATAAATAGTAACAGTTTAGCTCACAGGTCAGATGTGGCCTTTTATTAAGCTTTAATTATGTGTAATTAACTGTAAATAATACATTCTTTTGTTGTGCAATGTAAGTAATAATTACTAATAATGTAAATGGGAAAAAAAAGTATTTAATTGGTGTTTATGTAGCCTAGGGGTTGGTTGGACTGTTCTGAATGAAATCTGACTTCATTGCAGTATGAAAAGGAACCAGAATATCCAACAGTTCTTCGTTAGCAAGAAAAGCAAACCTGAGGAAGACAGTGAACTGATCAGAGCAGCTGAAGTTAGCAGTACCAGCAGTGGTTCAGATAATGTTAGCGAGTCAGATCAGGATGATGACAGGCAGCTTCACCTGATGACCTGGGTATGTAAAATCTAGAATTAAATGTTATGGTATCATTGATTTAATAGGCTATGTATTTGGAAAAACAATCTTAACAGCATTTTTATTTAGCCTACACAAAATAAAAATGTTTAGGCATCTAAGTGAAATCATTCTAAATGCTATTTCAGATTCAGACAAGGGTGCTGGAGACACTTCAGATCCTTATAAGGGTATGACATCTCAGCTATATCTGATTGAATTGCACTTGTTTTAGTTAATACAACGAAATGTATTTTACATTTAAATTTAGGTCCATCATCATCATCTTGTCTCACTGGTTGTCCACATGCAGCTACAAACCCAACCCCTGGACCTCATGGTGTGTACTGTATGTTTTATCCTGGTTAAAATATATATAGAAAAAACATGTTTGTATGATTTGCTGAATTACTTTTGTTCTTTCCAGATATCTCCCAATCAAGGGCAGCAGATCCAACTCAACCTGTGCTGAGGATGTTTCCCAAGACCACACAAGGTCAGAAAAGAAGGGCATTCAACCCGCAGTGGTACAGCAAGTATTCTTGGTTAGAGTACTCTGTTAGCAAAGATTCAGCTTACTGTTATGCATGTAGACATTTCTCACTCCCTTCAGTGTCAGAATCAGTATTTACGTCCCAGGCAGGTTTTTCACATTGGAAGAAAGCGCTGTATAAAGATGGAGGCCTTACATTGCATGACCGGTCTGACAGTCACGTTAATGCAATGTTTGCTTGGAGAGAATATAAGAATTGTATGCTGTCTGATTCTGGGTTAATGGATTTAATCGATCAAGAGTACAAAAGAAAAGTTGAGGAGAACAGGAGATACATAAAAACAATTGCAGAGGTTCTGTTGTTAACAGCAACTCAGAAGCAGGCTCAGAGGGGCCACCGGGAGTCAGAGGACTCTGACAATAGGGGGAATTTCTTAGAAACTCTAACTGTGATTGCTAATCATGATGCCCTTATAAGTGAGAAAATGAGGGAAAAGGGAAATGCAAAGTACACATCTGGAACCATACAGAATGAAATTCTGGAGTGTCTTGCAAACATGGTGAGGGATGACATTGTAAAGGAGGTGAAGGAGAGTGAGGTTTTCTCAGTAATTGCAGATGAAAGCAAAGACCTCCAGAAAAAGGAGCAACTGTCGTTGGTAGTGAGGTATTACTACAGTGGGGCTATACATGAAAGTTTCCTTGATTTTCAGCATGCTCAGGATTTGGATGCTAAGGGACTTAGTGATAAAATCATACAATGCCTTGAAAAATATGGGCTCAATGACAAGGAGAACCTGATTGGTCAAGGCTATGATGGAGCAGCTGTGATGAGTGGGAAACACTCGGGTGTGGCAGCCAGAATTCAGGCAGAGGCTAAACAGGCATTTTATGTCCACTGTAATGCCCACTGCCTGAATCTAGTCTTAGTGGACACAATGAAGTCAGTGGCAGAGGTAGATTGTTTCTTCACCCTCCTCCAAAGACTCTATGTGTATATGACCGGGTCCTATGTACATCAAAAATGGATGGAGGTTCAAAAAGATATGTATGGTGGCCAATGCAGAGAGTTGCAAAAACTGAGTGATACACGATGGGCGTGTAGAGCAGTGGCTTGCAGGAACTTATTGGATAGATTACCAGCCGTCCTGCATGTTCTTGAGCTGATCAGTTCAGAGGACAATGGGGACAGATCTGTTGATGCTCGAGGTTTATTAGCACAGATTGACCTTACATTCATAGCCTTACTGACAACTTTCCAAAAACTCCTTGGAACCACAAAGCGACTCTCTGACCTGCTACAGGCCCCCTCACTTGACTTAGCCATAGCAGTTGATTTGATTGAATCACTTCATGCTACATTTCAGGAGTACAGGAACGAGACATTTGCACATGATTTGTGGCAAGAAATATCTGATACAGCCAAGCTGTGTAATGTAGCAGTTGAAAATGTCACAAAAAAGAGAGAACAGAGAGTAAGCTCAAAACTGGGTGGGTCTCATATAACTTGTACTATAGGCCTACGCAGGGGTGATGAGGACAAAAACTCATTTAGGCAAAGGTTACTGTACCCAATCCTAGATTGCATCATGAGTGAGATGGACAGAAGGTTTTCAAAGTCAAACTGTGTACTCATGAATGGGATACAGGCACTGAACCCTCAAAGCTGTACATTCCTAGACAAGGTTCAAGTCTTACAATTAGGTGATTTGTATGGCAGTGATCAAGAGGACTTGACCCATGAGCTGCATCAGGCCAGAAGGGTTGTAAAGAGAAAGATGGACAGTGGGGCAGTACAATTGGGAAGTGTTACAGACTTCACTGTATTTTTGGAACCCTATAAAGAGGTGTTCCCTGACCTCTTTAGGCTTTTAGGCTTTTGCTCTTTAGGTTGCCACAGCCATCCCAGTGAGTACTGCAGGCTGTGAACGGAGCTTCTCAGCCCTGAAGCTAATAAAGACACACTTGCGGACCACCATGGTTGATGGTAGGCTTAGCCACTTAGGTGTGTTAAGTATTGAATCCAGGAGAGCAAAAGCTTTAAATATGGATGACTTTATCAAGGTTTTCGCCAGCTCACACAAAAATCGGCGCATTCAGTTGTTTTAACAACAATATATAGATGGGCAAACAAATTGTAATTCATTGTTCCATGAATAAATAGTATTTAGCTGAGAACTTGGATTTTGGATGTTAGCAGCTATAGAAATAGATGACCATAGATATTATGTTTGAGTTGTTATTGTAAAAAACAAAAAGTCTTGAAGGTTTATTTTTATGTTTGAGATGTTTGTTTATTTATATTTGATTTTATTCATATAAAAATAAATTTAATGTAAGAGTACAGCCTTTGTCCTTCAATTTATGAGTATGGTGTTCGATGCATGATTTTATGATGCCACCCTTGAATTAATCAGTGCTCCACTAAGGCCACCCCTATTAAAAAAGTCTAGAATCGCCACTGAAGATGGAGGAATGACATCTGGAAAGTTGACATGACTCCCCATATAACGTGTGAAAAACACACAGACAAAGAGAAGATCTAACAGGGAAGATCTAATTCCTGTAGTGTGGGCCCGGCTCTATCCTAATCCTACCCCAAAACCCAGCCCTCACACAAAGCTTTCTGCTATTTTATAGCTTCAAAAAAGATAATTCTGTAAGATTTATAACCTTGCTTCCTCATGGGGACCAAAAAATGTCAAAGTTTACTAGTATTACTCTCCTTGTGGGGAGATTTTGCTTGTTGCAGGGTTCCTGCAGGCCCTTAAAAAGTCTTAAATGTATTTCTATCACTTTTAAGGCAACCCCTTCGCCTAAACCTACTCTTCATAGAAACATCTGAAGAACACTAGACTTAAGCAAAAACAAGTTTTGGCCGATTTATAAGACTTTTTAAACCAGTGAGGACCAGTAAAATGTCCTCACTAGTGGGCTGTCAAAGTATTTCACAATATAAGTGAAACATATATGGGTCAATATCACTGTAGGGTGCCTTTTGGTGTCCTGAACAGAAATAACTCATTTGCCATGATAACTCAACATATAAATGACTATGAAAGGTGTGTTATATTAGGCTAAGTTTTTTTATTCATAACAGAAGCATTACTTGGCTCTTTAGATACATTTTCATTATTTTCTTTAGTTTTGTATGAGAGGATGTATGTTGTTTTGCTATGTCCCAGGCACTATATTGTTTTACTATTCATTTTTTGTTAAATAAGATATTACTCAAATTGAGTGTATTGATCATTTTGTAATAAAAAACGATATTTTTATTTAATAAAAAAGAAGAGTTTGTCCATGTCCCTTGAATGGTTGTCCACCCTGTCGTATTGCGGAATCTGTCCCTTTAAGAAGAAGCCATCACCATTAATGACATCATTACAACAGATTTTTTTTCATATCTTCATTGGCGGGAATTTCAACTGCTGAGGTGAGTAGCAGTTGACTTTTCAACTGACAAATTTTCTTCATATAAGTTTGCTTACTTGTTTTGCCAAAGCTTAACATGTCCACCCTGTCACCATAAAATAAATATGCAGGAAGTGATTAAAATACAATATTTTCTAAATATGTAAGTTTAAATATACCAAATTCTCTTCAACAACCAGACTTACTACTTAGCTAGTCACAGTTTGTTGTAAGCTAATATGCTAATTGAAGCTCAAAATGTCCACCCTGTCGTTGTTAAAAAAATGTCCACCCTGTCGGCCCCTTAGACTCGATGGGGTGAACATACACATGACAGTGTGGAGCATAATATTCATAATACATAATATTCATTTGTAGTTAATATTGCAATTTATAGAAATGTTATATTACATTTTATAGAAACATATGCTGTAGATAATAGTTGTAATAAAAAAAAATATCAATGTGATTGAGAATGTAATTATATATTTATTTTTTTAAGGTGAATAAATGTTTAATTGTCGTATTTTGTCATGCTTTTTGTGTTCTGCTTTATGTGTCCACTCCGCCGTGGGCTCGTCCACCCTGTCATCTTGGTATTTTTAAATAATATTTAAAATAATAATGTAATCATACCTATATAATCCATTGTGCTAGGTGCGGGGGCAATAACATGCAAACAAAAAACTGTGTCCAAATATTGAAATATTTCTCCAAATAAGAAAAAATACATGTGCGAATTGTATGAGTTTCTTTAAAAAACACATTGTTTACATAAAATCTTTTATGTATTTATAATTTAAAAGCCAACAAATAACCCTGTTTAGGAAAGGGACATCATACCTTTCAGAAATTATAATTTGTATCTTAATAGTGCAATGAAAACATATTTAACTGTAATTTATATGTCCATGACAGGGTGGACATATCTATGCTTTATGCTCAAAAAAATGGCCCATAGTATTTGAGTGTCTACTATTATGACATGACATAAAGTGAATGGTTAATTAAAATCAAAATGTGTGAGTATTGTGAGGGCTGAAAGGCACTCTATGGTGATATTGACCCATATGATAGTTAATCAGTTTCAAAGTACTGTAAACTAGACATTACTAAACAACAAAAACTAATTTGTTTCTTTAGGTCCCAGTTATTATGTATGCATGTATTTATCCATCAGGCCTCACCCAGTTGCTCCAGTTCTACAGTTGTATTGGCTGAAAGTCCTCCAGCAAACACTTCACACATGTAAATTCCTTTATCCTCACTTCTGACGCTCTTCAGTCTGAGAGAGAAGTTTAATTTGGGGATTTCATCAGTGAAGAACTCAACTCTTTCTCTGTATCGCAAATCAGCTGAGTCTGGTACAGGTTCATTGTTTTTGTAGAGCAGAACCTGAATATTTTCATCTGTTTTCTTCCATGTAACGTCGATGTGTTCAGGTGTGAAGTGAGAGTCTACAGAGCAGCTCAGAGTGACGTCTTCACCCACAGATGCAGATATGGACTCATCTGAGCCAGACACTCGCAAACGTACTGAAATAATACAAATACAACTGAAATATGAGCATCAAATATTCTCACAAAATACTAGATTGACTTTCTACTACAACTAATTGGGTTTTGACTCACCAACATCAACGTTTATTTGAACCACAGTTTCTCCAGACTCCTGCTGACTGTGAACTGTACATATGTATTCTCCAGCATCTTCAGCTCTCAGATCGTCCAGACGGAGGGAGAAGTTTCCATGTTGAATCTGATCAGTGAAGAAATGAGCTCTGTTCTGATAATCCTGCTGCTGGACTTCTGTTTGACTCTTACCATCCTGATACAGATGAACTAAAGTCTCCGAGTCTGGTCTTCTCCACTCCACCTCCAGATCTTCCACTGGTAAAGGGTCATCAACATAACAGAGAAAAACCACTGAAGATCCCAGAGGAGCCACCAGAGGAGCAGACGGACCGCGCACAGTCAACCCTGAGACAGACAGACAAATGAAATAAAGATGAGAGATTAAATAACCCACTGTTGTAGTAAAGTTTTAGTTTAAGGATTCCACCCTTTACTATCTATATTATCAATTAAATTCAGTTTTCTACTTTTAGACTTTGATGATGAGAGTTCAATAGAGCTGCTTTCACTTTCTTGAAGGAACACGCACGCATGCACACACACACACACACACACACACACACACACTAATAGCTGGTAAAGTGTAACCAAAGCAGTTGAAACTGTTGTGTCTGAGAGGTTGTAGTCTGTCTGTAGTCCCACTCTCACATTATTCATTTGTTTGTTTGTTTGTTTGTTTAGTCTGCATGTAGGGTGCTGCTAACATCTGCTTGAAGGGTGTAGAATTGGGGTGGGGCTCTAGGGACATGTCCCTTCCAATAACCAGTGACTACCAAACTGTCCCTTGCAATCATTTTGATCAAACAATTAAATATAGGATAGAGTGGTGGAAAACACCCCTCTCGAAGACTCTGTATTTTTTTTCTGTAAAAAAAAAAGGTAAATGTGTTCAGAATAGTGATCATAGTAAATAGGTAAAATGCCCTACTTGAGTGGGGTGGGTAAAAAACAAAACCCTTCAGAGTATGTGAATTCATGAGAATCAACAACGGAGTGTCTTTAAAACCCCTCTTTTGTGCCGAACTACTACGTCACTTTAGAACTAGTAACGGAGGAACGTGGAATAAAATGCATGTGAAAGTTGTGTAGGCTACTACAGCAACAGAGTTTCACAACATCAAAAGTGTGTGGTTATTGTCTGTTCAACATAATAACATTAAAAAAAAAAAACTTTTTATGAATTGTGAATATGTTGGCTTCGATTAAGCTATTAATAGACAGTGGTGGGCCGTCAGGGCCTGCAAGGCCTTCTCTGCTTGCCCTATAAGAAATACAATTATGTAAAAATGTTTGTATTATTATTATTGTGATTTAATTCTCATTTTCATTTGTATAATGTCCAGAAAATGGCCTATGATTAGTTTCATTGAGGTTGAACTTGAATATCCTACATAAAAAAAGTCTGCGGCCAGCACATAGACTATAAATACAGGGCCTGCACTACAGATAGTGCTTGACTTTTGTTCATAGACTTCACATCTGATTTGTAACGAGCATTAGTGACAGAATCATCAGCCAATCAAATTTTGACGTTCCATTACAACACGCCCTCTGGGACCAGCTACGGCGCAGTGTTTCCCACAGCCAGTTTTCTAGACAAAACCCACTCAATCGCGTTTTAAAAATGGGTGTTTTAGGAGCAAAAAACACCTTTTTGGCGGGGTTCTTCTGGTTAAATTCACATTCCAGAGGCTAAATATCACGTCACTGAGGTCGCTTCAACCAGCAGACATGAAAAACAACCTGCGGTAGCATTGTTAAAGTGCCCCAACCTGGCAACACTGCTTTCATCGTTTAATTGGTCATTTCCAAGGCGCTATCACCGGCACCTCTACACCAGATCTTGTTGCCAACACCGGTCTGCCTTTTTCAAGGCACACTTTTGCAAATAAAAGAGGAATAACGTATAAACTACTTAACCTGAATTCGCTAACAACGGTTTTGTGCACCATTTCAAACATAAATTGCATCTATGAGTGGCCAACATAGCACCGAGCACAAGTTATTTTAATACGAGTAAAGGGACATGGAATGACAGACGCACAAACTTTATTTATAAGTGACAGCTGAGTGCTTTATTATTTGACGAGTATTGAGTCATGCACATTGTTATGGAGGTGTATGTGATGGTTAATAATACTGTAGCTGGTGTGTGGATGTCCAGCATTTGTACTGCTGCTGTGGGCGCATCGTTATGGCCTTACATGTGCGCCTCAATCCTGAGAGAGAGTAATTGTATGTTTTGAGCACCAAGAACTATATTTTGCAAGCACATTACATTATATTTTGAACAGGAATTAACAATCGCAAAAAAAAAAAAAAATATGGATGGATGGATGGATGGATGAAAAAAACAATTTTTGAGCGAAGAGAAAACGATTCCCTGCTCAATAAATGTATTTGCTTGTTTGCTATTATCCTAGGGTGACCATATGCGCCACTCAAATGGGACACGTCCCAGCAAGGATTTTAATAATGCCTAAAATATCCATGTTGTAACATTCATGAGAGCTATAAAGAGCAGAGCAGATGGCTCCTTATGCTTTCAAATCGCTTTCGTGTGTTTGTTCATTCATTTTAACTTTAAGCATTGTGGTGCACTTTTTTTTATTTGTGCACAGCGATGCTTCAAGTCAATCGACGAACAAACACGTGCGCATATTTGCATCGCTTTGATCATTCCCTCTAGATCTCACCTTCTCACACGCAGTCCCACGATTGGTCGATTATGTACAATACCTGCATGTTAATGGTCAAACTGCTCTGGATGTTTTAGGAATTATTAAAATCCTGGCTGAGTTTTTGGCTCGATATCTCGTTTTGTCATTTGGGGTTTACAAATCGGTTTATGGCTTCAATATTTCATGTGCACTTGTGGGTCGCTCTGCATTCAGCTCTGTCTTTTCATTCTTTCAGGCAGAATAAGAGTCAGTACGAGTGAATCACTCTAATGTCTGAAACCACCACTCACACTAATTTTTGAAGCAGATATTGCTGGTCACATAATTCGTCCTGCTGCGACTTGTAAGTCACCCCTTTAAATTATTTCTAGGTTATAGTATTGTGTGAATATTGTCTCACGGTAATGTCTGAAACCACCGCTCACTGTTAATTAGAATAATATTTGAAACAGATGTGGCTGCGCACATAATTTGTGCTGCTGAGAACTGCAAGAGACCCCGTTCAATTATTTCTAGGTTATAGTATTGTATGAATATTGTCCCACTGTAAATACAGTGCAAATAGTCCTGTCTCCTTGTAACGCGTAATTTGAGGCGGGTTTGTCGGCTTGCAGAGCGTAAGTGGCTGAAAGATAAATTGCAGATATCTTATGATATTCTTAGAGAATCTCTATCAAATTATCAAAACGCTGTTAGAGCCGCTAGATCTTCATATTTTTCGCGAATTATATCACATAATGCAAATAATCCAAAGGTACTATTTTCAACTATAGATAAAGTATTGAGTCCTTCTATCAACTATTTTCCTTTCCCGTCTAAGGATCTGTGTGATAGTTTTTAAAAATATTTTATTGATAAGGTTGTTCTTATTCGGTCGAATATTGTGCCTGTAGGCAATGTTGTAGCTGATATAATTAATCCTTCTCGTTGTTTAAGTAAATTTGCATCTATTACATTAGTTGAGTTGGAAAAGATAATAATGCATTTAAAGCCGACTACCTCATTTTATGACGTTCTCCCGTCGCGATTGTTTAAAGAGGTTGTAGACACTATTGGACCTAATATACTTCTGATTATCAATAGTAGTTTATATCAGGGAATTGTACCTTCAGGGTTTAAGCATGCTGTTATTGAGCCGGTATTAAAAAAACATAACTTGGATTCACATGAGTTAAAAATTTCAGACCTATTTCGAAATTGCCTTTTATGAATAAGATTTTAGAGAAAGTTGTCCATAATCAACTTACAGATTTCTTGATTGTAAATAACATAATGGATATTTTTCAGTCTGGATTTAGGACCAAACATAGCACAGAATCAGCACTATTGAAGGTTACAAATGATATTTTGTTAAGTATTGACTCCGGGAAAAGTGTTGCTTTAATGATGCTAGATTTAAGTGCAGCCTTTGATACTTTAGATCACGCAGTTTTAATAGACCGCCTTAGAGATTATGTACGGATCAATGGTGTAGCCCTTAAGTGGCTTTCCTCGTATTTGCATGACAGGACATGCTCTGTTAAAATTGGAAATTATGTCTCTGCATCTGCTGCTATTTCTTGGGGGGTTCCTCAGGGATCAATCCTTGGTCCGACTCTGTTTTCTCTGTATATGTTACCCCTGGGGTCTATTTTTAAGCAGCATAATATTAACTATCACCTCCAAGCTGATGATTTACAATTGTACCTTCCTTTGGAGTGTGATGGTTGTGCATCTTTTACTAATTTTTATAAGTGCTTGACTGAGGTAAAGGGATGGCTAGCTAATAATTTTTTACAATTAAATGAGGATAAGACTGAGTTTATTATGTTTGGGAACAAGGAGTTTGGGAATGCTCCGGCTGGAAATAATAGACTACTGTCCAACAATATGCAAAGTTATGTAAAGAACCTTGGAGTATTTCTCGATTCGGAATTACGCTTTGACCGTCAAGTTAACAGCGTTGTGAAATCATCTTTCTTTCATTTAAGAAAATTGTCTAAACTGAAACCAATTCTTTCGTACAAGGACTTGGAGATTGTTGTGCATGCCTTTGTTTCAACCCGGCTGGATTATTGTAATTCTCTTTATCTGGGCATAAGTGAATCACTGGTTACTCGTCTTCAGTGTGTCCAGAATGCTGCAGTGAGATTTTTAACAAATACCAGAAAAAGGGATCACATAACACCTTTATTGATATCCCTTCACTGGCTACCTGTTAGATACAGAATACAATATAAGGTGTTGATGTTTGTTTTTAAAGCACTACATGATCAAGCTCCTGAGTACATAAAAGACATGTTAATTCCTTATCAGTCTCAACGTCACCTTCGCTCTTCTCGGAATATGCTCCTAACCATCCCACGGTCTCGCTTGAGGCGTAGTGGAGACCGCGCGTTTTCTGTGGCGGCTCCTGCACTTTGGAATGTGTTGCCTTTATCCTTAAAAACCTCATCAGGCATGGATATTTTTAAAATGGGATTGAAGACTTATTTATTTAATCAAGCTTTTGGCGTTTGATTAGGTCTGAGAACTGTGAGTGATTTATGGTTTGATTTTCTTGTGTCTTGTTTTTAATGTAACTTATTGTTGGTATGTATTTTAGAGTTAGTGATCAGCCTACTTATGGACAGCACTTTGGTCCATTCTAATGGTTTTGAAAGTGCTTTATAAATAAAAGTTGAGTTGAGTTGAGTTGAGTTGAGAAAGCCAACATATATTTAAACATTATTATTAGTTATTATAAGAGTTACTGACACCGACAAGAACTTTAATGTTTCACCAAATTCAGCTCAGATCTTCAGACTCGTCTGACTCGTTGCTGTAACTGGTCAGAATTCTCAAAAAATCCTAGTGACTTTTGTTGAGATGGGTATAAACCGGGGGTCGGAGCCAGCTCCAAATGGGCGGGACTTCAGCTCCAAGTGGATTTTACAAACCTCCAGAGTCTTTTGATTGGTTTATTCAATGTCATGGGGTTAATGCATGCTGCGAAAAAAAAAAAAAAGACAATGTCAATTTCTCTAGGCTTTTCAGTGTCAAGAACGACGAGTTTGAAAGAGTTAGTTTGTTAGACAGTTTTTAGACTTGTAAAACGTATTACAAGTTGTGAAAAAGTACAGTATCTGGGTGGATGATGTTTTAGTCTTGACGTAGTTAAATCATGATTACAAGTTCATTGCATTCAAGTTTGAAAATGGGAGGACATTCATGTGCAATTTTTACTTTCAAAACTCATATGAGGCACGTGAAGACCGCATTAGCAGCAGATCAGTTACATATTTATTGTGTCATAACCTTTTATGCTAAATATTTCCAAGAAATACATATATAGGATCTACGCTGCAGATTATGGACACTGAAGACCGTAAGCAGGTATTGTGACTAACATTACGTAAATATGTATGTATTATAACTGCACTTTTATTTTAATGATGAATTCAAAATGTTGATATAATTGGTACCGTGTTCAGTAAGAATGAGTCTCAGTTAAAACTCCCAACTGATCATGCATCACTGTAACAATGCTGTTATATTTTTAAATTGTTATCTATTTTTACGTGTAACTGTAGTACTCCTGAAAAGAAGTATGATAAACATGAAAAATTAAAAAGAGAGCGCAGCCGTGATGACTTCTGTGATGGTGTATTTACTCTGAATCAATAAAACAAACATATGCATATAACAAAAGTTCAGCATATAGTATCAACACATGTATCACTCTTTCCCAGTAATAACTGAATGTAAAAAAAATGAGTGACCTCAAACACTTCCCATTACAAAAGAAGGAATAAGAAAATGTAATCAACTGGTTAACAAACTATCACATGTTCACATGTTGTAGTCTCAGAAAAAAAATCCATGTCAGTTACAACTGACACTGTGACACTCAAATCGCATGTTTTTTCTAGAAACAGGATACAGTATTCAGAATGTACACATAAGCACCAAATGATATAGAACATCTTAATTAATATTTACCCTTAACGATGAAATTACAGAAAATAAATTGATGACACACGAATACAGCTGGAATATTAACCACATGTTCACTGCTAAACGCTGTTCACTTACTCATATCCAATGTATTTTTTTATAATAAAGACACATGAAAGATCAAGATAAACGTAATGCATAACTCATAAGTCTGCCACAACACCATGAACGTTAATGAACACAAATAACTCCATACTGGCCATGTATGACATAGAATGGCTATCGCGCTAATCGCGAGGCACTCACGCTATCCATGTGCTCAGGCCTTCTAAACTCATGACATACTATCAGTATATTGGACCAAACTGCTTTCAACATACATACATCATCAGTATCGCAAAAGTTTATGTTTAAACAGAAGTCTATTTTGTGCATTTTATTTTGCGATTACCTGAAAAGAAGTATGATAAACATGAAAAATTAAAAAGAGAGCGCAGCCGTGATGACTTCTGTGATGGTGTATTTACCCTGAATGAAGCACATCACGGGCGCGCCACCTACTGAAACGTGCAATGACGTCATGACGCAGGTGTGCCAAGCGACAACAATTCAATAAATGTACATAACATTTTTTTAAGCACAAATAAGATGTTAAACACCATTTAGCAATATTAGAAAAATAACGATGTTATAAAAAGGATTCAAGGAAAATGTACTATGTTAACATAGCTTGTATTCCATATATCACACTCTCCCCTACAGGAAAAGATGTCGCCCACGACATCTACCAATATCCTTATAAAATCCCCCTTTTTTTTTTTTTTTTTTTTTACACATACTTTTGCCACAGTGACATATCACATCTTATTCTTTTCACATTTGTATACTCAGTCATCTTTTCTCTATAATGACATTTCAAGTTCGCATTTACCAACAGTCCTAGTGAACTGATTGTAATTTTTCACGACTCAAATGCGAAGGATTATGCCCCCTCTATAAAACATTCAAGTTCAGGGGTTTCATCCAGCGTCCAAGAGAAAAAGAGAAAAGAGGGGAAAAAAAACACGAAAGGCCATTTTGATGCACAAAAACACTTTGAAGTCCCAGGCCGAATGCCATGTAGAAAATTGCAAAAATAATGATTCAAAGTCTGTGCAAAAATGTTTCAAAAACTTTTTTACAAAGTGTTCACACAATGTTTGTATAGGCCTTGCAAAACAGTCCATGTCCCTTTGGCCTAGAAACAGTCCTGTTTATGTGTATGTGCATATGTGTGCAGCAGTTCTTTGTTTTTTTTAAAAGTTCTTTCACAGTCCATATGAACAATAAGTGTGTGTACTAGTTGATAAGAACAATTAGTGTGCTCTCAATCTCTGTTTCAGTTTCAGTTCAAGTTTAATACACAGATGGTGGTCTTGGGTAGGGAAACACTGTTGGCACCCAAGCTGTAAATGTAGGTGTCCACATGTTAGGAAAGTGTGGATCATATCCAGAACCAGTTACTTGCACTTTGTAACAGGTAGGAGTCCCTAAACTATCATAGGTGAACTTCTTTGGTGGACGTCGTTGCCTCCCTAAGTACTGGTATTCTCTTTGCACCTCAACAGGTCTGTCACTTGACTCAATTTCCTCTGGTACTTTCGCAGGTAAGTTTTCATGTACACTCGCTAACTCATTTTCAATTTGTCTTCCAAGCAGTTCAAATCGGTTCTCTTTCACAGGTACATGAGCAGGTGTGGGAACATCTTGTTTCACTTCAGCTGTAGATAACGGTTCTAGTTCAAACCGATTCAGTGGAGAACTATGTGATGCACTCTGATGAGCAGGCAACTCAGGAGGTGAAAACTGTATTAGTGCTTCCTCTCGTATCTGATCATAACCACTAGGTTGCTTTCTCACTTGGCAAAGCTCAACTGGTATATAATACTCAGAGTCACTTTCACTTTCCAACTCACTTTCTTCCATTCGGTTTGCAAGTATGCTGGAGTTTCCCTGTGGCTGTCTCCGCTGTGATTTGGGTTTTGGCGTTGGATCGACTTCAAGAGGTAATTAATCGCATGGCATCAACAAGTTTCGGTGTAATACTCGTGACCTCCCCTTTCCTCGCTCAGGCTTGATCTCATAAATTGGCACATCCTCAGCAACTCGGCGTACAACAACATGAACTTGCTCTTCCCAATAGTTCCGAAGTTTTCCTGGTCCTCCCCTCGGAGTCAGGTTTCTTACAAGTACTCGACTTCCTGAGTCAAGGTCTGTATATCTCACTTTTTGATCATAATTTCTTTTATTACGCTCGATTGCCTTTTTTGCATGTTCTCTAGCGATCTCTTGTGCTTCTTGCAGCCCTTGTTTCCAAGCCTCCAGGTACTCACTTTTGTTTTGTGGGCAGGTTGTCTGCATTAAGCCCGAAGAGAACATCAATGGGCAGTCTCGGGGAATGACCAAACAAGAGGTGAAACGGGGAGAAACCAGTCACTTCACTTTTTGTGCAATTGTAGGCATAGATCAACTTGTTCAATGAGTCTTTCCAACTTGATTTCTGTTTTTCAGTGAGAGTTTTCAACATTTGCAACAACGTCCGATTAAATCTCTCAACTTGCCCGTTTCCTTGGGGGTGATAGGGAGTAGTTCTTGAACCAGTGATCCCACTATACTTTTGCAATTGTCCAAACAGCTGATTTTCAAATTCTCCCCCCTGATCATGGTGTATTCTCAACGGAAATCCAAACTTGAGGGCGAAATCGTTAAAGAGTCTGTCTGCCACAGTCTTGCCAGATTTTGACGTTGTCGCATATGCCTGTGCGAATCGTGTGAAATGATCGACGATGACAAGTATATATTCATATCCTCCTCTGCATTTTTCTAAGTGGAGGAAGTCCACTGACACAAGTTCCAATGGGCAAGTCGTCGTGATGGGTTTCAGAGGTGCTCTTATTTCTCTGCACGGTTTCTTTTGCTTAATGCAGGAGCAGGACCTCAACACATAATGCTCAATGTCACGCTGCATGTGGGGCCAAAAGAAGCGGTCTCTCATTAAACTTGTGGTCCGATCGACGCCTTGGTGTCCCATTTTGTCATGCAATTCCTCCAGTGCAATTTTCCTGAATCCCGTTGGCAATACAAGCTGAGTTCTCTGTGCTGTTTTTCTTTGCAGAATGCCATCCTCATCCAGCATCAACTTATCCCACCCTCTCATCAAACTTTTCGCTGCTGAACCTGCAGACCTCCACTGCTTAGAAGAAGGCTTTACTCCTGACTGTAAGTGACGAATTACCAACTCTATGTCATTATCTTCCCTCTGAGCTCTTCTGATCTCTTCTTTTGATAGGGGTCCTGATGTTGTACTGGTCTCTGCAGATGTTGGTGAACTCTGGCAAGCTATAGCAAAGGACCATGGTATCCCTGATTCAGACTGGACTTCCACCGCCTGTATCATGGCTCCTATTGAATCAGATGAAAGCTCCTCTGTGTATTCTGGGACATTTTTTTCTGAGAGTGTTGTCAACCTGGATAATGCGTCAGCATCAATGTTTTCCTTTCCAGGGCGATATCGGATACGCTGTAAATGTGGGCGCATAGTAAAGATAATCTCTGAATTTTCCAGTGATGGCCCATTTGAGAGCCAAGAACTCCAATTTACCACTGTGCAAATGGTAATTCCGTTCTGCTGTCGTTAATGTCCTCGATCCATAAGCAATCACTCTTAATTTCTCTTCCTGGTGTTGATACAGGACAGCTCCCAGTCCCTGATTTGACGCATCGGTGTGCAGTACAAACGGCTTTGTAAAGTCTGGGAACCCCAGCACAGGCGGCTTAACTAGACAATCAATCAGTTTTTCGAGTGTTTCCTGATGTTCCTCCTTCCATTCAACCAACTGACTTGATGGAACCACATGACTCTTGAGGTAAGTCCCCCTTTTCCCTTTACCTTTCGTTTGTACCTTGTTATTATCACTTTTCAGCAGGCCATACAGGGGGCAAGCAATCCTCGAGATGTCTTTAATGTAAGGCCGGTAGTAACTTAACAAGCCTAAAACCTTCCTCAATTCTCCAACTGTGGTGGGTCTCTTTTCCTTCAGGGAGGTCACTGCTACAGTATCTGCTGGATCCATCCTGCTCCCTTCTTTTGAAACTATCCTTCCCAAGTAGCGGACCTCATCTTTGAACAACTCACATTTTTTTGGCTTCAATTTCACCCCATGCGACCGCAGCCGCTGTAAGACTTTTCTTACCGCCTCAATGTGCTCGTCAAAGGATTTAGTGAAGACTAAGATGTCGTCGAGGTAAGGTACACAAATGTCATCTCGTAGCCCTTCCAGACATCCTTCCAAGAACTGCTGGAATGCAGCCGGAGCATTCATGAGCCCGAAGGGAATACGGACCCATTCATATAACCCCCACGGTGTACAAAAGGCCGTCAACGGTCTACTTGCTTGTGTCATAAAACCTTGATGGTACGCCTTTCCTTGGTCTAGTTAAGAGAAACACCTATTTCCTCCTAAGCCATCCAGTATGTCCTGTACTCTGGGAATCGGTTGTCGGTCAGGCACTGTTTTCCGGTTGAGGTCCCTGTAATCAATACACAACCTCAGGCTGCCATCTTTTTTTCTGACACATACAATTGGAGATGAATAAGGCGAATGAGATTTTTCAATCCACCCCTGGGCGATCAAATCATGAAGATAGTCTTTCATTTCTTGGTACAGCGGTTTTGGAACAGATGTATACATTCGCACAACAGGTGTCTGAACTGTTACACTGATGCTCAATTGTAGGTCTTTGACACACCCGATGTCCTCATCTGATTTTGAGAAGGAATGACACTCCTCTCGCAGCATTTGCCTGACTTTCTGTTGCTGCTCCAGAGACAAATAACTGACGTCCACAGGTGGGTCCCACACACCTTCACCATTAGTCTCACACTCACTTGTTGGCTTCGCACTTTCATTAACACTGGCTGTTGTTACACCAGATGATGCTGCCGCTGGTAACACTGACTTTATTGTTTGTACCGTCCCAAGTTCAGTCTTTCCTACCAGAAGGATATCGTGTTCCATCACATTCTGGACACTGATTTGGATCACAGGTCGGCTCCCCTTTTTCAGAGTCAAGAGTGTTTCAATGGGTTCCAGTCCATCAGGGTACTGTAGATTGACAGATGGTTCGAACAACATGACACTATCCTGCTTCATACATGGCACTTTTACTTCACATTTGACCTGCATGATAGCATGTTTTGGCACAGTCACATGGTCTCTTGTCGTCTTCACTAAATACTCACTTGACCTTTCAGCTGTCACAACGTTAATGAATGTTTGGACTTTACTTCTCGTCAAACTTGGAAAGGCACATCTAACAGTCTTATTCAACAGTCCTTTGCTCACATCACATTGCCCACTCGCTTCACTCTGTTTCATGACCTGCTCAATTACATTGTAACCAATGATTGGCTTGGACAACTGCTGGCCTCTTAAGACGAGTACAGGGATGACTAATTCTTTCATTTTGTTTGCAGGGGGAGCCAAGTTGAACGTAATTTCTACCCATCCTTCATAGGGCATGATGGAACCATTGGCTGCGACAAGATGCAAGTTGTCTGTGGCCTCTGTCGCTTCGGAAACTTCTCGTATCTTCACTCCAGGTATGTACTGATCCTTCCACTGTCGATCCACAATGCACACTTGGGATCCCGTGTCCCACAATGCCTCTGTTTTGTGTCCATTCAGATAACATGTCACTAAGCATTGTTTACCAACCAGGGAAGTCACGGGCGAATGTTTGTTGACTTGACACTCAGAAATTAGATTGCACTCATAAGGGATAATGTCTGGCTCCAATCCCACTCTTTCCACTTGCTGCTTTGTATACGAAGGGGACAATTTCACTTGATGGGTCACTCCCTGTCCCGCGGTGGTAACCCGTCCTCGTTTAACTGAACCCTACGCTGTGTTCGGGTACCTCTCTCTTTGCAACCCAACAGGAAATGTTCATTGCTGCCACAGCGGTAACAATGAGTGCACAGTTCCATCGATCTCGCTTGCTGACAGTGAAAACACTGCCTTGGCCTCGGGGGGCGTGACTGTCGGTATGGCTGGAAAGACTGTGATTGTGGCGTTGCGACATATTACTGTGACTCTGCGTGAAACTGCTGCGGATTGAACCCTTGAGCTGCATACTGAGATGAATGAGTTGGCTGGAAATACTGCACTGGCATCGGACTCATTCGCCGTTGATATGGTTGTGGTGTGAAATGAGAAACTTGAAATGGGTACTGTTGTTGTTGCTCACCTCCATTTTGACTCTGCCTCCAGGCCTGGCTCTGCGGCACCTGATTCTCCTCTGTGATGGATTGATGGGCTGTTCTTAAAGTTGAGACATCATTGTTGACAGTGCAGCACTGTTGCGGCAGAGGTGAGGGTTGCTGCATCGATTCCTTGATCTGCTTAACTTCTTCACTTAAATTTTTCAACTGTGACATCAAATCAGATTTTGGCTGTTTTTGTTTGCTTTTTAAATGCAGAGTTGGTTCACTTAACTGAGTAACATTCACAGTGGCGCTGTGTTCACTTTTCCGTTTACTCTGTCTCTCAGCCTCGTGGGAGCATGCAACATTCAACTTTTCCAGCAGTGTCTCATCTGTGACTGTTGTGTCTGTCAGGTACGGTTGGAGATCACTCTGGATACGGTCGTTTTGTAGACCTGTTAACACAGTGTGAAGAAACATATTCTGCACGAGTGCTGGGTCATATTTCAACCCCGATTCGTCTTCTTGTGACGCAAAGAGAATTTTCTGCCTCAAGTCAAGCACACGTATGAGGAAACTTTGGCGTGTTTCTTTTGCATGTTGTGATTCTGTAGTAAGTTGCTTGTACAATTCGGTGGCATTTTTCTCTTGGTAATGGGACCGAATAATTCGTCTCAACATTGGTAAGGTCAAGTCAGTTTTCCCTTGTAAGTAGCTACGTAATTGAAGGCCTGGTGTAATGGCTCGAATCACTGAATCAACTATCTCTTGTTCTGGGTAACCTTTGTTCAGTCCACTTTCAATTTGGCGTGCCAGACTCGAAAAGGTTAATCTGTCTCTTTGGCCAGGTTCTCCAATAAAACCTGAGATTTTAAACTCCCTGTGCCATACAGTCGGTATCACTTGACCCTGTGGAGGCAGCGAAGAGTTAACTGCTACACTGTCTGCTGATGCTGGCCTCAGCCTCGTGCTCTGTGAAATGGTTGGATGTGTTTGCACAGCAGGAAGCAGATCAGTTGTGTGCTTACTTTCTCCTGGTTGTCTTTGTACTACATTTTCTCTTTCCTCTACCTGTCCCGGTTCTGGGCTTAGTTCACTCACGTTTACATCAGTTAGCATTATTTCACTCAATTTATCATTTATGCTTAATAGTTCAGCCATGCCTCCATCCTCAAGTTCCTCCAACTCACTTTGTAGCAGATGATTACTGAGACGACTAACTAGAGAAAGGCGTGTGACATTTGCTTCTAAATGAATCTCAAGGAACTGACTCAGTTCAATTAATTTTCCTCTTGGCAATGTACACAGTCTCTCACCAATTTCTTCCTGGATACATTGTAAGTCATCCATTGCTGCAGTTTTCGCAGTGTTTCAGTGTTGTATGTGAACTTTGACTTATCTGATTTATCTCAGCTGCCTCTGTACCTCAAGTGCAGGCTCTGTTCAATCAGTTCTGCCTTGTCACTTTACTCAACTGATAAACATCTGGGTAGTTAAGGGATGAATGTCGCTAGGCAGTTCCCTGCCGATCAAGGTGGATAAACCGTCTGACATCTATCCCAGCGGTGCCTACAAAATTGTAGTACTCCTGAAAAGAAGTATGATAAACATGAAAAATTAAAAAGAGAGCGCAGCCGTGATGACTTCTGTGATGGTGTATTTACTCTGAATCAATAAAACAAACATATGCATGTAACAAAAGTTCAGCATATAGTATCAACACATGTATCACTCTTTTCCAGTAATAACTGAATGTAAAAAAAATGAGTGACCTCAAACACTTCCCATTACAATAGAAGGAATAAGAAAATGTAATCAACTGGTTAACAAACTATCACATGTTCACATGTTGTAGTCTCAGTTACAACTGACACTGTGACACTCAAATCGCATGCTTTTTCTAGAAACAGGATACAGTATTCAGAATGTACACATAAGGACCAAATGATATAGAACATCTTAATATTTACCCTTAACGATGAAATTACAGAAAATAAATTGATGACACACAATACAGCTGGAATATTAACCACATGTTCACTGCTAAACGCTGTTCACTTACTCATATCCAATGTATTTTTTATAATAAAGACGCATGAAAGATCAAGATAAACGTAATGCATAACTCATAAGTCTGCCACAACACCATGAACGTTAATGAACACAAATAACTCCATACTGGCCATGTATGACATAGAATGGCTATCGCGCTAATCGCGAGGCACTCACGCTATCCATGTGATCAGGCCTTCTAAACTCATGACATACTATCAGTATATTGGACCAAACTGCTTTCAACATACATACATCATCAGTATCGCACTAAAGTTTATGTTTAAACAGAAGTCTATTTTGTGCATCTTATTTTGCGATTACCTGAAAAGAAGTATGATAAACATGAAAAATTAAAAAGAGAGTGCAGCCGTGATGACTTCTGTGATGGTGTATTTACTCTGAATGAAGCACATCACGGGCGCGCCACCTACTGAAACGTGCGATGACGTCATGACGCAGGTGTGCCAAGCGACAACAATTCAATAAATGTACATAACATTTTTTTAAGCACAAATAAGAATTTAAATACCATTTAGCAATAATAGAAAAATAACGATGTTGTGTGTGGGTCTTTGTGTGGATAAATTATGTTCATACTTTAAAGGTGGACATTTGCAACAGCGCTTGTCCCTAAAATTGTTCCAGGGGTATGGTCAGAGACTGTCCTAAATGACAAATGTTGGAATTTAAATGACATTACATTCTGTGGACGTCTCACATAAATGTGCGTTGTACTTTAAGGTTAACTTGTCAACAGTGAATTATTTTAGGATGTCATTGGACTGAATGTTTAGTTACTAATGACACTTCATTCCAGTAAAAATATAATCCGTAACCTTGGAGTGAAAGCAGCATCAAAGTGTTCCAATGCTGATAAAAATCAAGCAGGTTAAAACCTCAGGTTCCTTAAATATCTATTCTACCGGACACTATGGGGTTGGACAGATTTTGTAATGGTTTTGAAGTCTGATGCTCACCAGGCCTTCATTTATTTGTTCAGAAATGCAGTAGAAATAGTCACATTGTAAACTGTAATAATATTGTACAAAACTCTTTTCTATTTGAGGCCGCAGCAGATCTACCCCAATCATCATTAACAGGACCACAGTGGAGAGAGTGAGCAGCTTCAAATGCCCTGCAAAGATCTGAGCGCATCTCCAGAACATCTCTCCCCTCTCTGCAAGATATCCACACCAGGAGATGTAAATCTAGGACTGTTAAGATCCTTAAAGACCCCACCCACCCTGGAAATCCACTGTTTCATCTGCTACAGTCAGGCAGACGCTTATGCTGGTTGTTAAGGGTTACCCAATCACTCTATGCACACTGCGCTTTTTTGACACAACCTAACTATGCAGCTCATCTTCACTGCACATTGTTTACATCATCTGTGTAGCATCTCTATATTGTGTATATTTCATTATTTGTATTTAATTATGTCTTTTTTTGCACAGTCTAAAAAGGTATGCCAGACCTACATATCACTGCTTTTTGTATGTCATATAACAAATAAAACTTGAATCTTGAATGGTGTGGAGCGTTACCTGTGATTGAGTTGGTGATACAATGGAGATGGGCAAAGGAGTGTCTAAAATTGGACTTTAGTACCATTATGTATATATATTAATGTTTTTTTATCATCAATTCTTGTATTACTATTTAGATTTTTTTTTCTTTTTATTAAATGTTTATTTGTAAAATGTACTTCCATGTGTGGTCTTTTGTAATGTTGCATCATCTAGAGCCAGGTGATTGTAACAATCTAAACAATTTAATTCACCCTCAGATTTCAAACTTGCATTAAAGAAAAACATTAAAGACAAACAACATTCAGTAAACATTTTATTGCTCTAAATTACACATTATTTTCTTGATACTGATATAATTATAAAATTAATATAATTTAATATACTTGAATGTTTGCAGATGTCACAAAATTATATAACAACCTCTTGGTAATAAAATTTAAACTAAAATGAAAAACAAATCTGTTTTTTCATTAGTATCACTATACTTTATGCCATCTTAATTCGCCCGCACCCTGGCAATGATGCAATGTGAGATTTCCGCATAAATCCTGCCCATTTGTAAAGTCCCGTCCACTAGCGGCAAAAGTTCCTCCCACTTGGAGGTCTCCGAGCTGCAGCGATACCTACTTGCTTTTGTTACCCGAGCAATGAAGGCCTTAACACTTAATGTCCACTAGAGGGGGCGACAGGATTTCTGTTTACAATAGTTTAAAGCTGCAGTCGGTAACTTTTGACGCTCTAGCGGTTAATAAACAGAACTGCTTGCGTCTTGCGGAAGAACATTGTAGCCGGAACTACTTCTCTCTGTTTATGTCTATGAAGAATCACAAAGGTACTGGGTTACTCCGCCGCGGTACCCCCAAAGCAATCTAAAATAGTCTATTATAAACACTTATTATAGGTGCACCCTAGTGATTCAGGACAAGCTAAAAACATGGTTTGGAAAATGGATTCATGGTGTACTCGCTTATTATATACATTTGGTAAATCTTGAACACAAAAAAAGTTACGAACCGCAGCTCTGATTGGTTGTTTCTTACCGGGAGCAGATGAGTTTCTGCAAAAGTCAATAGGACCACTGGGAGGAGCCAGAGGAGCTTGATTTTTTTACAGATTATCCGTCTCATATACTGTCAGGACATAATGACAGGTTTCACAAATACATTTTTACAAAAGTTACCTACTTCAGCTTTAAATTACAAATATATCCATGAATTTCATGTGTACTGCCATGATGAATATGCCATATCTGTGTACAAGAATAAACTTCACACTTCAAGCTGTACAACTACTTAAAAATTCACAATCTGCCTTTTCAACCTACCTCCAAATGTATTTTAAAGATAAGTTTGTTCACACTGTTTTAATGCATTTAATGTTTGTCCCTTTTTTATTCATTATTGAATTCTAAATAGGAAATGAATTGATCAAAACGTACACATACCAGGCGGGCTTTGGTTCTACTAGCGATTTGATTGGAGACCAACAGCCAATCACAATTGATTTTTAATTATCCTATTGGTTGATTTTGTGGCACACTTGTAACGCTGTTGTAAGTTGAGCAAGCGTGTGTCAAGAGTTGAGCGTGCACAGAATTAAGAGGTTGAGAGAGAGAGAGAGAGAGAGAGAGAGGGACTTGACAGGAGCGCAGAGAAGTTTGTGAGAGAGCACCTGAGTTAACTGCGTGAGAGGGGTTATTACTGCACGTTAATATGGATAATAGCAAACAAGCAAATACATTTATTGAGCGCGGAATAATTTTTTCTTTGCTCAAAAATTGTTTTATTTTTTTTTGCGATTGTTAATTTAAGTTCAAAATATAATGTAATTTGCTTGCAAAATATAGTTCTCGGTGCTCAAAACATACAATTACTCTCTCTCAGGATTGAGGCACACATATAACGCCATATGTCATCATTTTAGAGTTACGTGAATGTTCATAGTGACCCGTCTATAGGTGGATTACTTTTACTGATCCATGTATGGAAATATATTCTGAATTTAACCTACCTATCTAGCCTACTGTTGAAATTGTTGATCAGCAGTCATTGTCGTTGAGAGTCTTTGTGCGGCATAATATGCATATGGCTGCGTTATCTATTACAGAGATTCAGTGGTGGTTTAGCAGTCGATTCTGTTCCCCTCTGGAATTCCTGTTTCCCCAAATTCCACCAAATATTTAATCAAACATTTTCCCAAGGTAGCCTAAATTCTGCGGATTTGGCAACACTGCCGCATGCAAATACACCAAACACACCTGGATGTAAGGAAAGCAAAAAGGGATAAATGTCTTGCTACACTGCAGCATAGTAAAATGATTCTCACACTCCCGTTTATGTCCTATTGTTTTTTATTCATCTTGCAATTGTTCCTTTGTTTTTGTCTTATGTCCTAATTTTTGCAGTTTAATTTTTCCATTGCAAATTAGTGTAATCTGTCCATGCTGACGTCCAAACTAAGGGTATTATATTACTGTTTCCATATAGAGCAAAAATACATTTGAACTAATACTCTATTTAATTATTCTGTTTACTGATACAGTGTAATATAGTTCCTCAGTCAAACCTAAATGAAGAAATTCTAAATTACAACACTTAAGGTGTTTATCCATTTGTCTTAAAAATCAAAGTGCAAAGTACTTTAAGTGATAACTCATCTACACTGACACGTTTTCTCATAGTAAAGTGAGGTATAGTGATACACCAAGTCTTGATAATAACAAAAAGTCAGTGCTTGTCAAGACACTATACTTAACTGACTTAAAGCAACTAGTACAATGACAATGACCTGTTTTCTAATTTCAGTTTAAATGGGTGTATTCCTTCAATTTGACCTTTAGAACCTCATTGCAGGTTATTTGTTTAGATTTTAACAATAAAGCTATTTCAATAGATGGCAAACTTTATCACATATCCTCAAAAAACAATGTAAAGTTTAGATGAAGTGGTCGCTGGACAAAAAGAGGTCAGCCAATTTTTATTTTAGAATTAGAAAAAAGCAGGCTTGCCATTTCAGCTGGATTCTACTGGCCTGGAATGAGGTGGATGTTGATAAATGGGTAAAAGGCTACTTAATCTTTTCCTTTTCACCATTGCTGACACACATATAAACTGATTATGTTAACAGCTAGGATGAATTTAGTGGAGAAAGTCACCAGGACCAACAATGTAAATGAGAACGTTTATTGACCATTACACAGAATAGCCTAATGTATGTTATTCTGACTAAATATGAAGCAGTTGTGTACTGGATTACTTTATTTCACAGGTTTGGGGGACCAAAGATTATTCTTTCAGACCAAGGCACAGAGTCTGTTAACCAGGTTTATAGTTTATTGAATGAAGGGGAAAAAATCATTATCAATTACAATTTTCATGTGTGCATAGGGTTCCGATTCATACACAACATTTATGGTTCAGTGTATATTTATTCTAACGCATGTTTTTCAAACCACACACAAATATTTTTTAAGCTTTCAGTGCATACAGTAAGGCATATAATAAAAAATATAAAAATACATTTGCAAAAATGAACAAGTATACGGAAGTATAAAACAGAATAGCCAAAGCCTCAAGCATCACATTGAAATTGGTAATAAATCTGATTGAAAAAAAAATCAAGTTGTAAAAACCTTTTGTCTTAAAACTATTTTCAAGTTTAGGATTTAAGATGGTATTTTGAACCATTTGACTTGCCGAACATCCAGTCATGCTTCTTGCGCATGTAGTATGTTTGCGTAAAGGGGAACAAACATTCAGAGGGGAACAGAATGGACTGCTACACTGGCTCATGCCAATTCTCTGAGGGGGGCAATGTTTGCTCGATTAATGAGGATAGGTCACCCATTCAATTGATAAATTAATGGCTAGTTAAAGATGTAAAGGGAACTGAACTACTATAGTATTAATTAAAAATAAACTGACATTAGGAACCAATCTTTTGCTCTCCTTGTGTTTCTATATGTGTGTTAACTCAATTCAACAGCAAATGAAGACTGACGCCAGCATGTGGTTTTTCCGAAAAAAAAAAAAACAACGTTTTACTTCTAAGAAATAATACACATTAATCACTGTTTACACAACTCACTTATATTACACTACTCATTTATATCACATTCTTCAATTACATTACAATGCTTACTTAAATTGTTCACTTATATTACACTGCTCCCTACTATCCATATGCATCTTTGGTCTTTCCTGTTTTTTCACCTTCTCCGACAGATGCTACATTTCGGTGACACCTGTAGTTGTCCATGCGATGTCCATCACGCTCTCGCATTGGAACAAAATGCAGCGGTAAATTAGCAGAATACCACATCCTTGAAAATCCTCATTTATACGACTTCTCGCCCTTTGTAGATACTTGTTTTATGTTTAAATTTGGTCTTGGTTGTCCTAATTCTTTAATTGCCAATTTATCCTTATTACTACGATGAATGAATGCTATTTCTTTCAATGACATGATATAATTAATATAAGCTGAGGTAACATTCAGCTGACAAAGGAATAGCTGTCCCTGTATCTCTGTAAAAAAAAAAAAAATTAACATTTGATAAAGATATTAAAGTAGTTTTCAATTTTTTTTCTTGTTGTTAAAATGCAAAATAGTTTTTAAATATTATTGGATGTCACGGTTCCCACCAGACATTGCACAAGTTAAGGTCACACACGATGACGAAAGCACATTAGGGCTAGCCCTCCCGGAACTCACTGAGATTGCATTGCAGTCATAGACAGTAAAAGAAATGGACACAGCGACACCATTGGATTCAACGGAGACAAGTGAAGTCAATTAGAAGCAAACACTTCCTGGGGGTCGAGCGTACTGTGCAGTTTATGACGCAATCGTTAGCCAATTTTTACAAAAACTGCTTCTACGGGGCCATAATGTAAGATACAAGGTAATGGAGCCTTTTATACATTTTCGTGTTTCTTTAGAAATAATTAATTGACAAATGTAAGTTTGCAGAAATTTAAACTAGACATTATTATTAATGACTTGTTTTCAGAATCAGATCAAAAGAGAGAAAGAAAAGTACTTACCATCAGATATAACTGGAATTACAGCTACGAAAATGAGCATAAGTAACTCCATGTTCAAATGAAGTTATGATCATCTCTCTGCATCGTCAAAGTGAAAATCTGAAAGTGATCTGATGCACGAAGAAAATGTTTAAACTCGTTTTATTTTCTTCCTAACTAAAGTTAATCCAGACAAACCAGTTCTGATTAAATGGAAAAACATCAGTATGAAAGAATGATAAGCATCCTCTGTGGGTGTGTCTCTGAAACTGCATGCAGGTCTGAACACGAATCCTACATTCAAATTGAGTGGGGTGTATTTCAATAACAGAACAATTCTTTACAGTTTAGTCTAATTTATCCTCAACATGCATAAGGGGGTAGGGAGAAAAAGAAAAAGAACGAAAGAAAAAATAAACTTTCGAGTTGCTGTTGTAACCAGTTGATTCAGTTGAATGACTGTCAGGCCATAAAACATTGCAGTTTTTTTTAATGAGTATTTCCTTGTATTTTTAATGCTTCAAAAGTTAAGTCTCATCGGTTAGGCCAATCTGTGTTCTGTCCAAAAAAACCCCATACAGTTTTGAACACCAGTGAGTTAAGTTCAGAGAAATTACAGGTTTTTTTAGGTGTATATTTTCGAAACTCTTTGTACACAAAATCCAAACTGATCACACTTGTAACATCTCAAATCCTTCCTTCAAAAATAATTTCTTGCTTTCATTACAATTATAATGATTTCATAATCATGAACATAATCATTGTTTCAAAACATAAGATTTTTGCAATACTATATATAGAGGTGCTGGTCATGTAATTAGAATATCATCAGAAAGTTGATTTATTTCACTAATTCCATTCAAAAAGTGAAACTTGTATATTATGTTCATTCATTACACACAGACTGATATATTTCAAATGTTTATGTCTTAATTTTGATGTTTATAACTGACAACTAAGGAAAATCCCAAATTCAGTATCTCAGAAAATTAGAATATTGTGAAAAGGTTCAATATTGAAGATACCTGGTGCCACACTCTAATGAGCAAATTAACACAAAACACCTGCAAAGGCCTTTAAATGGTCTCAGTCTAGTTCTGTAGGCTACACAATCATGGGGAAGACTGCTGACTTGACAGTTGTCCAAAAGACGACCATTGACACCTTGCACACGGAGGGCAAGACACAAAAGGTAATTGCAAAAGAGGCTGGCTGTTCAAAGAGCTCTGTGTCCAAGCACATTAATAGAGAGGTGAAGGGAAAGAAAAGATGTGGTAGAACAAAAAGTGTATAAGCAACAGGGATAACTGCACCCTGGAGAGGATTTTGAAACAAAACTCATTCAAAAATGTGGGGGAGATTCAAAAAGAGTGGACTGCAGCTGGAGTCATTGCTTCAAGAACCTCTACGCACAGACGTATGCAGGACATGGGTTTCAGCTGTTGCGTTCCTGGTTTCAAGCCACTCTTGAACAACTGACAGCGTCAGAAGCATCTCGCTTCAAAAAGGACTGGACTGCTGCTGAGTCGTCCAAAGTTATTTTTTTTGATGAAAGTAAATTTTGCATTTCCTTTGGATATCAGGGTCCTAGAGTCTGGAATAAGAGGGGAGAGGCACACAATCCACGTTGCTTGAGGTCCAGTGTAAAGTTTCCACAGTCAGTGATGGTTTGTGGTGTCATGTCATCTGCTGGTGTTGGTCCACTGTGTTTTCTGAGGTCAAAGGTCAACGCAGTCGTATACCAGGAAGTTTTAGAGCACTTCATGCTTCCTGCTGCTGACCAACTTTATGGAGATGCAGATTTCATTTTCTAACAGGACTTGGCACCTGCACACAGTGCCAAAGCTTCCAGTACCTGGTTTAAGGACCATGGTATCCCTGTTCTTAATTGGCCAGCAAACTCGCCTGACCTTAACCCCATAGAAAATCTGTGGGGTATTGTGAAGAGGAAGTTGCGATATGCCAGACCCAAGAATGCAGAAGACCCACTATCAGAGCAACCTGGGCTCTCATAACGCCGGAGCAGTGCCACAGACTGATCGACTCCATGCCACGCCGCATTGCTGCAGTAATTCAGGCAAAAGGAGCCCTAACTAAGTATTGAGTATTAAGTATACTCTTCATGTTCATACTTTTCAGTTGGCCAAGATTTCTAAAAATCCTTTCTTTGTATTGGTCTTCAGTTATATTCTAATTTTCTGAAATACTGAATTTGGTATTGTCCTTAGTTGTCAGTTATAATAATCAGAATGATTTGAAATATATCAGTCTGTGTGTAATGAATGAATATAATATACAAGTTTCACTTTTTGAATGGAATTAGTGAAATAAATAAACTTTTTGATGATATTCTAAATATATGACCAGCACCTGTTGTTGCGTTTGATAAAGATCACACCGACACAGTGAGTAACATCAACTTATCGAATATTTTACTTAACTTCTCTGTGTTCAGACCCCAGTAGACGAACACATACATTGGTTAGGCATGACAGAATGCTTTCAGCACAATCAAGCACTTTGCGGGGGCGACTTGCATGCCATTGTGTGCTGTCGCTGAGCAAGAAGGTGGCTGGGCCTAACTGATGAGTAACTTGAAGAGGAGCAGACCAATATGAAGAGAGTTTGTTGTCTCCGTGGGGCCTGTGAACCCTGACCCAATCTGCAGCCTTTATGTCAGGGACCTTAACACGTGCGGAGAAATCGAATTTCTGCTTCATCCTCCTCTGCTGGCGAGTCACAGAGGCCCTGACTCTCAGTAGTGGTTCCTGAGGCAGTGTGGGACTGAGCCTGTCGAGGGAAGGTGGAGCTCACGGCCAAGCATGAGAAAAGCTGGAGAGACCCCCATCGTAGAATATTGGGTGGCCCTTTAGTGCAGAAGTGTGTGATGGATTGCCTGTAAGAAGCTCCATCCCTGGAACAAGTGTGCTCTGACACTGTTTTTCAGTGACTGATGGAAGCGTTCGACACCACCATTAGCTTGGAGGTGATAGTGTGTCGTGCAAATGTGATGAATACCTTTGTTTTTGAGGTATGTTGTGAACTCGGCTGAGATCAGGCCATTGTCAGTAGTGATAGTGTTTGGAAGGCCCCAGCGGGAAAACAGAGAGTCAAGGAAGTTTATTATGACTTGAGAGGTCACAGAGCCGGTGGCAATGATCTCAGGCCATTTTGAATGCAGGTCATAGACAACCACTAGGAAGCATTGGTGATGAGGAACTCCCTGTATCTCACCACATATGTCCATATGCAGGTGGTCCCAGGGCTGTGATGGCCAAGCAAGAGGTTGTAAGGGTGGAGGGGCCTGGTGACCAGTCTTACCACTCAATAGACAGGCAGCACAGTCTTTCACCAGAGCCTCTATGTCTTTTTCTATCCCTGGCCACCAAACCCGGTCCCTGCAGGGTTGCTTCAACTTCACAATACCCAGGTGGCCCTCATGAGCCATTGCCAAGACACGTGCACGTAGGGAGCTGGGGATGACTGTGCAGAGGCTGCGAGCCACACAGGTGTCATTCCAGCAGGAAAGTTCCTGCTTTATTCTGGAAAATTCTGGTACCCCCTGAGGCCAGCCATTCAGAATATAGACTCGGAGCTGAGAAAGGTCCGGTTCCTGTTCCGATGGCTCCTTCAATCCTTGTAATGATACAACGGCCTGAAGGGGTGTGTGTAACATCTGGAAAGTGTCCTGTTCCACCTGGTCTGTGTTGGTGCGTGTGTGTGGGGTGGGGTATGGCTGCGCAGAGTGGGACAGTAGATCAGCCACGACATTTTCTATTTCTGGGGTGAACTTCAGATCAAAGTTATACTGGCGAAGACGGTCGGACCAGCAGTGTAGCCTTTGTGGCCGGTGGCCGGTGGCCTGTCCCCGATGTGGAAAGTAATGCAGTCAGGGCCGGGTGATCTGTCCTTAGGGTGAAAGCGTGGCCATAGAGATACAAGTGCCACCTCTCGCAGGCCCATATGCAGGATAATGCTCCATGTTCCCCCACTGAGTACCGCTGCTCTGTCTGATTGAGGGCCCGTGACGCAAAGGCAATGGGCTTCTCAAAACCTTGCTGGGTCTGTGATAGCACTGCTCCTATGGCGGTAGCTGATGCATCGCAGGACACCCAAATGGGGCTGGAGATATCAAAGTGGGCCAATACTGGGGCTGTGGTGAGCTGCACCTTGAGCACACACATAGCATCAGAGCATGCCTGTGACCACACCTATGGTTCATACTTAGGCAGCAGTTGCTGTAGTGGGTCAGTGGTAGCAGAATAATATGGGCGGAACTTCAGGTAGTAGCCCGTCATACCCAAAAAGGATGCCAGCTTCGCAGCTGAGTTGGGTCCGGGAATTGCCAGTATGACATCTACATTTGATTGAAGTGGTGTGACGCCATCTGCCGACAGCCAAAATCCCACATATTCAATAGCTGGTGCAGAGAAAACACATTTTTCCACATTGAGGGTTAGTTTGTGTTTAGCTAGGGCTGCAAAGACTCTGCTGAGGCGTTCTGTGGGCTCATGGATAACCACATCATCCAGGCAAATGGCCACCCCTGGTATACCAGCCAACACCGACACCATGATTTTTTTGGAAACAGCTGGGGGCAGAGCTGAGTCCGAATGGCATACGTGTGTAGCAAAAAACACCTGCATGTGTCACAAAGGCTGTGAGGTTTCTGCTGTCAGGGTGAAGAGGCACCTGTAGGTAGCCCTCTCTGAGATCCAGTTTAGAGAACAAGGTTGAGCCATGGAACTGAGCAATGAGCTCTTCTGAGGTAGGCAGAGGGAACCTGTCTGGAATCACCGCCTTGTTCACCGCTCGCAGGTCAACACACACCCGTAGGGCCCATGATTTCTTCTGAGCTACAACCAGGTTTGAGACCCAGGGTGATGCATCCACTGGTTCAATAATGCCAACATCCAGCAGCTGCTTAAGCTCAGAGACCCAATCACGGAGAGCCAAGGGAATGCGTCGGAGTGTTTGGATGACTGGTTTAATGGAAACGTCCAGGAGGGGTTGATGGGCAAAAGCAATAAGGCAGCCTAAGCCTTCAAACAGGGATGGCCACTTTTCCTGCCAGAGCGTGGAGACTGTAAGGATCACAGCTCCCTTCATGTCAACAAGATAAAATCCAAGAGCTGAGAACAAATCCAGACCCATCAGGTTGGCCCCACGACGGGCAACATGGAAGGTAAAGCTGGGCACCATCTTGATGCCATACCCAACAGTCATTTGTAGGGGACCCACTAAGTCAATCTTTGAGTCACCATAGCCACAGATTGAAGCAGAAGGTGCCGAAAGTGGCAGTGCTCCAAAAAAAGTGCTGTATGTGTGCATATTCAGGAGAGACACACTGGCACCAGTGTCCAAAAGCAGTGGGATACACACATCATTTAGGGGCACTCAACATGCTTTCAATGAGACTGGCCCAGAGTACACATTATGAATGAACGTGGGTGTTTGGTCTGACACAGCTGGAGCGGAGCAGCAGACTGAAGCAAAATGGTTGCGTTTACCACAGTTGCGGCATATTTGGCCACGGGCTTGGGCAGTTCTGTGCTCTAGACAGATGAGATGAAGATCCACAGTTATCACAGGGCCTTGATGCTTGTGGGCGTGGCCCAGACCGCTGCTGGCGCCTCAGTAGCATAACTGCAGAGGAGTCTGCTGCCACCAATGTGTCGTTCTGGCCGGGTTGTAACATTGATGATGACATGGGGGAGGGGGCCGAGTAGTCCGCGATTGTGTGCTGTTTGGTCAGAGTCGACGCACATGCAGCTGCACTCTCTATTCTTAATACAATTGTGATTGCCCGAGACAGTGATAAATCGTCCGGTTCTAACAGCAGAGATTCACGCACTTTTGCATCGTTGGTATGTTGAATTAACTGGTTGTGAATCATTTCATCCTGCAACGCACCGAACTTGCATGTGCTGGCCAATCCCCGCAAGTTGGCTATGTACTGTTGCACAGACTCACCGGGAAGCTGGTGTCTTTTGCGGAACAGAAAACGTTGCAAGAGAGCGCTCTGTGGGGCTGCAAAGTGTGCAGTAACAGTGCGTTTTTGTGGGCTGCACTCATGTCAGTCAGCCCCACTGCCAAAATGACAGTCTCAAAGCACTGTAACCAGCGAGACCAAGGGATCGGAGGCTCGCCGGGTAGAGCAATGAAAGGAGCAGGAGGTGGTTGTGCGACATCACACCGACACAGTGAGTAACATCAACTTATCCAATCTTTTACTTAACTTCTCTGTCTTCAGACCCCAGTAGACGAACATATACATTGGTCAGGCATGACAGAATACTTTCAGCACAATTAAACTCGATGCATCACTGAACACTAACTCATTGCATTATCAAACAACACTTGTGTGAGAACACAACACCTGTATATTGAGAACATTTGCTTTAATCACAATTAAATTATAAATATATTAGGGGTGTAACGGTACGTGTATTCGTACCGCACAGTTTCGGTACAGGGCTTTCGGTACAGTGCATGTGTGTACCGAATGATGGAATGCAATATTTTGTGCGGGGACCATGAGTACATTTTCGTGTTTCCAAACGAACATATTAAGTGGCGGAAGTCTCCGGGTTCAGCGCAAATCGCGCCCTGCAGCTGATTCTAAGGTTGGTGACACACTGACTGCGTGGCGTCTCTGCTGCGTTTCAGGAGCTTGCAGACTGCCTGTGTGAGACGCGCATCTCAAGCGCAGCTCGGGCCGCGCGGAAAACGTGTGTAGCCTATGCTAGAAATAGAACCGACGCCTATTTTTCACACTCACGCAAGCATGTTGGAAGTGTTTCCAGGCAAAATAGAATATGAAAATATGTTTATATGTCATTTTGTACACAAATACATGTTAATTCATGACACTTTGATGTTTGAAAGTCTATAGGTTGACATAAATTCAGATATAAATGTAGTAAAAAAATAAAGAATTAATAATTATCGATTTTCAAATATTGCACCTGTCAAACATAGTCTATTTTGCCGTAGGTGTCCTTTATCAGTAGGCTTTATATTTACAACATGAAGTATAGATATTGTTGCCATGAAGACAATAGCCTGGTCTGTCAGCGGCCTCCCTCTATGTCACCTAGAGCAGCAGCATGCTGGGATTGGTAATGCTGCACTGTAATCATAGTTATTTATTTATATTCTTCATTATATTTTATTATATGATATTGGTTTGAGACTGAGAGTATTTTATTTAGTGGAGAACTTTGCAGCAGTATTTTATTTTTTATTCTATTTTTATTTTATAAATATTTTATTAAAAAGTATTTTTTTAAAGTGTATAGTAATAAACAACCTGCAGTTTAATGTTTGCATTTCTTTCCCTTACTGTACCGAAAATGAACCGAACCGTGACTTTAAAACCGAGGTACGTACCGAACCGTGATTTTTGTGTACCGTTACACCCCTAATATATATATATATATATATATATATATTAAACAATGAAGCTATGCGTCAGATTTCATCTTCATATCCAATTTTGAATCCTTATCCAGCCAGGGTTTACATTAGCATTGAGAGGACAGCATTTCCCCATTGTTGCTTTAATGCTTTGTCTCCCATTCTCACCGACCTTGTCATAAACATAATAAAATTATTTTAAATGATTATACGCCATGCTTTCCAATTTTTTTTTTTTTTTTGATGACGCATCACGGATGCGGCGGACGGCGGTGCGACACTGGTGGCTGGTGTTGCCAGATTGGGTGTTTTTCTGCTACATATTAAGACCCATTTACAGTGTGTTTTAGCCGGGTTTTCGCCTGGAAGGCTCTATAGAAATCTGGCATCCTATTGAAAGAAGGTAACGTGAGAGAGCGTGCCGTTCACAGACACCAGAATGAACGAGTTGACAGTAACGTTCATCAGGCATTAATACAGCACGTTCAGTTCACATTCGCCCAAAATATGAACGAGTTCATGAACTATCGTTCAATACTCCGTCTGCAGTGCGTATGCGTTGCATATTTTTTTCGCACCCATGTTAAAGGATTCCAGTTGTGGTGCCTCTGCAGCAGTGCAGCAATCGTTCACATACCGAGTAGCAGACTGCAAACGCATCCTGTGTGAAAGCACATCGAGTCCGTGCTGCACCATATACGTAACGCACACGGACTGCATACACACTGCAGATGGAGAATGTGTGAAACAGGCATGAGCAGGCCGTAGCTGGGGTCAGCGGGGACCCGGTGAAGGTTTTACCAGTGGGCCCTGTTTAAAATTGTTTAATTTGCATGTTCATTTATTTTTATTTATTTGTGCTATTTACACAATGTTTAAGTTTTTTTCAAGTTTGTAGGTGTCAAGGTACAGAAACTAAATAATTAAATGTAAAATAGCACTGGATAGTCTTCAATGTAAAAATGATATATACAATGAAACCTACATTTATTCAGACACCTTCAACATTTCTCACATTATTACAGTTTTGCTATATATATATGTAACCCTTTTTCGTCTGTGTGCTCCCCCAAATGGCTCTGCGTTGTGTTTGGGTGATGATTGAATGAGGAGGACACAAAGATCGTTGACATCACAGCAGTGAAGCTTATTTATTGGGCACTTTATCTGCATCAGCCACTTTTCACAAGGAAAATTGAACTGTTAGTTACTAATATCAAAACTAAAATGCATATGAAATCATAAAACAAAACAATATAGTTTTAGCTGCTGTTATATTAAACATTAAATCAGGTGTGGGTCTCAAAGACTGGAAAAATATCTTTCCACATATGACAATTAATGTTGAATGCCACATGCATCCCAAATACAAAGAATAAAACTCAAAATACTTAGATAAATGTTAAATACAACACAATATAAAGAAAAATATACCACACCACATGGAAGGTACAATCCATTAAATAATATCAGAAATACAAAACCATCTTTCACAAATAAGTGCACATATATGTTAGTTAACATCTGTAACAGCAATATATATCTTCAAATAACATGGATGGCCAATATAATTAAAGAAATATAATGGATGTAACAGAAAACAGTGAAAACCATCCTTACCTTTTCACAAGGAAAATTGAACTGAATTAAACAACAACTCCACCCATGTGAAGAAGGGCTCACTCACACAATGAAATACACATAAAACACAGCTCCCCCTAAGGCTGGGAGAAACATATTACATCTTGCCTACATATATATATATATATATATATATATATATATATATATATATATATATATATATATATATATATATATATATATATATATATAGTGGGTATATATATATATATATATATATATATATATATATATATATATATATATATATATAGTGGGGCTTGAAAGTTTGGGCACCCCTTGCAGAATCTGTGAAAATATGAGTGATTTTCAAAAAATAAGAGAGATCATACTAAATGCATGTTATATTTTATTTAGTACTGTCCTGAGTAAGATATTGTACATAAAAGATATTAACATTTACTCCACAAGAAAAAAAAATGCTGAAATTATTAAAATAACCCCACTCAAAAGTTTGGGAACCCTTGGTTCTTAGTACTGTGTTCTGTTCAATTCAATTCAATTCAATTCAAGTTTATTTGTATAGCGCTTTTTACAAAATAAATCGTTACAAAGCAACTTTACAGAAAATTATGTTTCTACAATATTTAGTAGTAGCTAGTAGTTTTTGCACATTTGACAGGATTTTAGAAAAAATAAAAATAATAACAATAATAATATAAGACGTAGTCAGCTAGACGATGAACTATCAATATTATTAATTAAGTTATTATATGATTCAGTGACACATTTAGCAATAATTGTTAGTTCTGTTTGTTGATTCAAGGTAGCATCATCTGGGGTCCTCTGAGGGTCAGCATCATCTCTTCTCAGGTGTTCTGGATCCAGACTGGAGCTTGTGTAAATCCTAGTTACCACGGGATGTAAATCCCGTGGCGAAACATAGAAACAAAATACAGACATCATTAGCATAGCTGCTGATCCAACAAAGTAAAATTAGTTTAACCCAAGTTAATGAATAAAAATGCACCTTTGAACAGATGCAACTACACTAACAGTTAAAAAGATATATTATTCGAATGCTTGGTGAAAGAGATGTGTTTTTAATCTAGATTTAAACAGAGAGAGTGTGTCTGAACCCCGAACATTATCAGGAAGGCTATTCCAGAGTTTGGGAGCCAAATGTGAGAAAGCTCTACCTCCTTTAGTGGATTTTGCTATCCTAGGAACGACCAAAAGTCCAGCGTTTTGTGACCTTAGGGTGCGTGATGGGTTGTAACGTGGTAGAAGGCTAGTTAGGTACGCTGGAGCTAAACCATTTAGGGCCTTATAGGTAAGTAATGATAATTTGTAACTGATACGGAACTTAATAGGTAGCCAGTGCAGAGACTGTAAAATTGGGGTAATATGATCATATTTTCTTGACCTGGTAAGGACTCTAGCTGCTGCATTTTGGACGACCTGTAGGTTGTTTAATGACGAAGCAGGACAACCACCTAGAAGTGCATTACAATAGTCCAGTCTAGAGGTCATGAATGCATGAACTAGCTTTTCTGCATCAGAAACAGATAACATGTTTCGTAGCTTGGCAATGTTTCTAAGATGGAAGAATGCAGTTTTTGTAACACTGGAAATATGATTTTCAAAAGACAAATTGATGTCTAATATAACACCCAGATTTCTGACTGTAGAGGAAGTAACAGTACATCCGTCTAGTTGCAGATTGTAATCTACAAGATTCTGTGTAGTGTTTTTTGGTCCAATAATTAGTATCTCTGTCTTATCCGAATTTAATTGGAGAAAATTGTGTGTCATCCAATCTTTTACATTTTTAACACACTCTGTTAGCTTAGATAATTGGGAAGTTTCATCTGGTCTCGTTGAGATATATAGCTGAGTATCATCAGCATAACAGTGGAAGCTAATTCCGTATTTTCTAATAATATTACCAAGGGGCAACATATATATTGAAAATAGAAGGGGACCTAGGACGGATCCTTGTGGCACTCCATATTTTACTGATGATAAATGAGATGACTCCCCATTTAAGTAAACAAAATGGTAGCGATCGGACAGGTAGGATCTAAACCATCTTAGAGCCTGCCCTTGAATACCTGTATAGTTTTGTAATCGATCTATGAGTATGTCATGATCTATGGTGTCGAACGCAGCACTAAGATCAAGTAAGACTAGAAATGAGATGCAGCCTTGGTCTGACGCAAGGAGCAGGTCATTTGTAATTTTAACAAGTGCAGTTTCTGTGCTATGGTGGGGCCTGAAACCTGACTGAAATTCTTCATACAGATCATTTTTATGCAGGAAGGTGCTCAATTGAGCAGACACAACTTTCTCTAAAATTTTAGACATAAATGGAAGATTTGAAATAGGCCTATAATTTGCCAGTACACTAGGATCTAGTTTTGGTTTCTTAATAAGAGGCTTGATAACCGCCAGCTTGAATGGTTTTGGGACGTGTCCTAAAGTTAACGACGAGTTTATGATATTGAGAAGCGGTTCTTCGGCTACAGGTAACAGCTCTTTCAGTAATTTAGAGGGTACAGGATCTAATAAACATGTTGTTGGTTTAGATACAGTGATAAGTTTATTTAGCTCTTCCTGTCCTATGGTTGTAAAGCACTGCAGTTTATCTTTGGGTGCGATGGATGAAACTGAAGTGTTAGACGCTGTAGAATCTACATTCGCTATTGTATTTCTAATGTTATCTATTTTATCAGTGAAGAAATTCATAAAGTCATTACTATTTAACGTTGGTGGAATATTTGAATCAGGTGGCGTCTGGTAATTTGTTAACTTAGCCACTGTGCTAAATAAAAACCTAGGATTGTTTTGGTTATTTTCAATGAGTTTGTGTATATGCTCTGCCCTAGCAGTTTTTAGAGCCTGTCTATAGCTGGACATACTGTTTTTCCATGCAATTCTAAAAACTTCTAAGTTAGTTTTTCTCCATTTGCGTTCAAGACTACGAGTTAATTTCTTGAGAGAGTGAGTATTACTGTTATACCATGGTACAGTACGTTTTTCTCTAACTTTTTTCAATTTGATTGGGGCAACAGCTTCTAATGTATTAGAGAAAATAGTGCCCATGTTGTCAATAATTTCGTCTAATTCGTGTGTATTTTTGGGTATAATTAGCAGTTGAGATAGATCAGGCAGGTTATTTGCGAATCTTTCTTTGGTGGCTGGAACAATAGTTCTGCCCAGACGGTAACGCTGCGACATATAGTTAATATCAGTTATACGCAGCATGCACGATACAAGGAAATGGTCTGTAATATCATCACTTTGAGGCAGAGATGGGACCAAGTCACACATGTGCAAGTCTCAAGTAAGTCTCAAGTTTTAACCTTCAAGTCTCAAGTAAGTCCCAAGTATTTTTTTCTTGGGCAAGTCAAGTCAAGTCAAGTCACAAGCTATGTCAAGTCAAGTCCAAGTCAAGTCACCTTAATATTGTTATTTTACCTGCAGAATCTGATCTTAATAAAGTTAAAAGACAAGATATAAGTAACTGTCAGTAAATTAAAATAATAATTTAATAATAATAATTTGGTAAATACTCATGTTCAGTAAAATACATCATGGAATCAAACAAAATTGTAACTTCCTAAAATTATTTATTTTTCACTTCTGCCAACAGTGTTTGAAATGAGTCCATAAAACAAATAACAGCTAAACATCCAACAGACTCCTCTCTGAACACCTCTCTCTCTCTCTCTCTCTCAAACACAGTTTACATACAACATTAAACTGTTACATTTTTCCTCTCTCTCTCTCTCTCTCTCTCTCTCTCTCTCACACACACACACACACACACACACACACACACACACACACACACTCTCTCTCTCTCTCTCTCTCTCTCTCTCTCAGAGTATAGAATATAAATATGATATATTTTCAGTTGCTTCATACTTTTTTGTTTTGTACAGTACAGACCAAAAGTTTGGACACACCTTCTCATTCAAAGAGTTTTCTTTATTTTCATGACTATGAAAATTGTAGATTCACACTGAAGGTATGGAGTCAAAACTATGAATTAACACATGTGGAATTATATATGGAATTATATACATAACAAAAAAGTGTGAAACAACCGAAAATATGTAATATTCTTGGTTCTTCAAAGTAGCCACTTTTTGTTTTGATTACTGCTTTGCACACTCTTGTCATTCTCTTGATGAGCTTCAAGAGCTAGTCACCTGAAATGGTCTTCCAACAGTCTTGAAGGAGTTCCCTGAGAGATGCTTAGCACTTGTTGGCCCTTTTGCCTTCTGTCTGCGGTCCAGCTCACCCCTAAACCATCTCGATTGGGTTCAGGTCCGGTGACTGTGGAGGCCAGGTCATCTGGCGCAGCACCCCATCACTCTCCTTCTTGCTCAAATAGCCCTTGATGCCTTCAGTGTGACTCTACAATAGTCAATAGTCATGAAAATAAAGAAAACTCTTTGAATGAGAAGGTGTGTCCAAACTTTTGGTCTGTACTGTACATAACAAAAAAGTATGAAACAACTGAAAATATGTCATATTTATATTCTGTACTGTATATATATATATATATTTATATATATGTATGTAATATGCACTTGTCATGATTGGGTAATCGCGGCAGCTACATTTGTTTTTCTGATTAATTGTTTTGCTCTATGAGAAAGACAAGGTAACAAAATATTCGGGGCATATGCCCCCTTAGCCCAGCCGTAGCGCCGCCCCTGGAATGCGTTTTTTTGACGGCCTGCTAGCGGATCATTAGGGGCTGTTCACATCACGTCTTTTGCGCGCGCAAGTTCGTTATTTCCAATGTAGGCGCGCGGTATGCGCGCTCATAATGGAAGCAACGCGCTCAACATCTAAACTTTTCAGAATGCCGCAAGCGCACCGCAGGTCATGTGACAATAACTAACCAATCAGCTTCATCCTTTCCCGTATCAACGTTGAAAGCTCACCTAAGATGAAGGAACAGCTGTTCATATCTGTATATGGATTGCCATTTTGAAATGAATTTAGTAGCAGAGCTACTGCGAGCGATTTTTAGTGCTGCAAATCCATTTATCCTTTGCTGAAATTTCCGCATCTTCATTGAGAGAGAGCGTGTCATGGATGCTTAGCAACGACAGACGCCCCAGGAGCACTTCTGTCCGAGCGCTTTGGAAAGTAGAAAGCGACGCGACTAGCGTTTTCCACGCGTTTTTAGGCGCGAACTATTGAAGACAAAAGCGATGACCCTCGGTACCCCTCAGGCTGGCATGTTGTTGTGATGTGATATCTGATTTAAGTGGGCGTGGTGTGTTTAAGGTAGAGAGGGCATGACTGATGATAGTGTCCTGATCCAGTCTCGACGCTATTCTCAGCCTGCGCTCCAGCTGAGTAATCAACTTTATTTTAAAAAATAATTTATATATTTTATATTCAAAATGAAAACATGATGTGATTAACACTCAAGTCATTCAAGTCATCGTGTCTCAAGTCAAGTCAAGTCCCGAGTCTTTAACTTCCAAGTCCGAGTCAAGTCTCAAGTCATAAAAATAGCGACTCGAGTCGACTCGAGTCCAAGTCACCAAGTCACAAGTCTCCATGTCTGCTTTGAGGTACGATATCTATAGCAGTAAGATCGAGTCCATGCGATATAATTAAATCTAGTGTATGATTAAAACGATGAGTGGGCCCGGTGACATTTTGCTTGACTCCAAAGGAGTTTATTAGGTCAGTAAACGCAAGTCCTAATGTATCATTTGCATTATCAACGTGAATATTAAAATCTCCCATGATTAGCGCCTTATCAACTGTAACTAGAAGGTCTGAGAGGAAATCTGCAAATTCTTTTAGGAATTCTGTATACGGCCCTGGTGGTCTATACACAGTAGCCAGAGCAAGAGATACATTAGATTTCTTTTGCATGTCTGACAGAGTAACATTTAGCAGAAGTATTTCAAAAGAGTTAAACCTGTATCCTGTTTTCTGGGTAACATTGAGAATATCACTATATATTGTGGCAACACCCCCGCCACGACCAGTCTGACGGGGCTCATGCTTATAACAGTAGTTTGGTGGAGTAGACTCATTTAGACCAAAATAATCATTTGGTTTTAGCCAGGTTTCAGTCAAGCAGAGTAAATCAAAACTATTATCGGTGATCATTTCATTTACAATAACTGCTTTTGGTGCGAGTGATCTAATATTTATGAGCCCAAACTTTAAAAATTGTTTTTGTTCATTTACTTTACATTTTTCTGGTTTAATAACGATAAGATTTTTCTAGATCCTACATTATATTTATATTTTGACCTCACTATTCGGGGAACAGACACAGTCTTAATAGGTTTTACAGCGCAAGTACTTTTAGCATTTAAGCGGGTGGAACAAAACTCATCATAATGCTTATTTGAGAATTGTCTTACTAGTCACATGGAGCGAAGTGTCCTGGAGATGCTGTCAGAGAGAAGCTCCGCTCCAATTTTGCTGGGGTGTAATCCATCAGCGCGAAACAGTCTAGGACGCTCCCAGAAAAGATTCCAGTTATTAACAAATAGCAGTTTCTGTTCTTTACACCATGACAACAACCATTCATTTAAAGCAAAAAGTCTACTGAACCTTTCGTGTCCTCGTCGATACGTGGGCAGTGGTCCTGACACGACGATCGTCGCCGCGGGCGTCGTGCTGCGAACCGTCTCGATCAGGCTCCTGAAGTCCCTCTTCAGCGTCTCCGTCTGCCGCAGCGTGGTGTCGTTAACTCCGGCGTGAAGCACGACCGCTCTGGGGCTCTCGCCGTCCTTCAGGATCGCGGGTATCTGCGCAGAAACATCGAGAACACGAGCACCAGGTAAACAATGAGTGTGCACTTTACCTTCGGCTAACGTAGCACTTACGTGTCGGACGATGGAGTCTCCGATGATCACAGCGTCGCGTCCTGTCTCGCGGAGGGGAGCGAAGCGGTTATGGATGGAGATCTCGAAGGCAGGAGGGGGAGAAGTAGTTGCCCGGGACCCAGCTCGCGTCCTCCGCTGTGGATGCACCCAGGGTCCGTGGTGTCCCGGCGTCGCAGTGAAGGACATCTGGGAAGATCGCGTCCTGGGTGCACCGGGCCTGCGCAGAGAAACACACGGAGTAGACGTGGTGGGACTGTTAACAGTACGCTGTATACTTACCCCGGACTTGTGAGCGTCAGCCCGGGATGATTCCAGCGCGGCTCTCCGCTCTCTCAGCTGGGCCTGCTTCTGTTCCAGGTCGCGAATCTGCTTCCCCACGGCCTCGAGCTCGAGCTGCACAGAGTGGAGACATTCATCCGCCATTAAAGCAAGCAACAGTGAGTACAGCAGTGGTAATGTGTGAGAATAGAGTATTAGCAATGTAAGCGCAGTTAGCAGCAACCACGCTTGCTGATGCTAACTGGCTAAAAGCTAATAGCGGACCCGGGAGATCAAAATAAAACTAGTGATAGCGAGGCGCTCTGGTTGTTTTTGTTGTAGAATACAATAGAGGATATATTCACGCGTTATATAAACGGAAATAATGATGTATAAAATTGATTTTTAAGTTAAAAATAGTAAATGAAAAGAATATAGTGACGGAGCTCAAACGTAGTACAGCCGTCAACAACAGACAGGTTACCTGATGATCCTTGACTGTCTTTCTGTTTTGTGATGCTTGTGCATGAGTCCCTTGTTTGTTCTGAACAGTTAAACTGAGCAGTGTTCTTCAGAAAAATCTTTAAGGTCCTGCAGATTCTTCAGTTTTCCAGCATCTTTGCATATTTGAACCCTTTCCAGCAGTGACTTTATGATTTTGAGATGCATCTTTTCACACTGAGGACATTTGAGGGACTCAAACACAACTATTTAAAAAGATTCAAACATTCACTGATCCTCCAGAAGGAAACAAGATGCATTAAGAGCGGGGGGGGTGAAAACTTATTTAGTTTTCACCCCCCAGCTCTTAATGCATCTTGCTTCACCGTGATGTTATCCATATTGCGGTTAATAGTCTCAGTCTCAATGCTGACCGTTCTGCCCACTGCTTCAATCATGACGGACAGCCTTATGAGGCTTTGAACAGCTGTTCCCGTCTTCTTAATTTTCCGATAACCCAGGGCAAAGCCTAATCCAATCAGCAGAAGACCTGTTATCATGGTTCCGAATAGGTAGATGTCTTCAATGTCCTCCACAGAAAGAGCCGCCAGACATACGACCCGCCAATTCGCCCACGCGTCCATCGTGTAGCCAGCTGCAAACGTTCCGGCATGGCAGTCAGGTTCCCCCGAACCCAAGCTTCTGCGTTGAGAGACCAATTTATCAAATCCATGTTTCAGTTTAGGATAGTTTAGGATAGCAATGCAGAGAGAGTCTCTCAAAGTAGACGAGACAAGAGAAACAAGCGAAGCAGGGAAGACAGGGAGGAAAGAAATGCGATCGCCTCCGTTGAGAGCTTTTCTCTTTAGTGAATAAAAGTCTTGAATATATATATATATATATATATATATATATATATATATATATATATATATATCAAAAAATATATCTTGTGAGCGCAACAAGCCGACTCACTAGCTTAGGACTTCAGAGTTCTTTTGTACTCAACACAAAACGTCAGTGAATAAAAGTCTTGAATCCAAAGTTCTTCGTTTGACTGTTTAATTACAAATCTTAAAACATAAAAAACGTAGGATATGTACTTTTCTTACAAATTAACTGTGCAGTTTTGCATAGGTCAAAAGACTGTGTTGCTCCAAACGTCCAGTGGCTTCTGACTGTTTCATAGGGTTCTATTTCTTTCATAATAAATCTAACAGCCAATCAAATTACGTTATACTACATCACTGGCTAACAGTTTACATTCCAATTTCTACCTTTCATTTGCAACACAGGTTTTCCTCAGATTTTACAAAATAAACTCAAAATATTATTACTTCCATAGAAATGGCTTCAACATATCCCGGTCCCTAATTGACTAGGCTTTAACATATCAATTATCAACTAAATTTTAAACCAAAGTCATTTACACTCTTACATTTAACACTTTCTAAATTCCTTTTAGCAAGAACCTTCTTCTCTTCACAGGAAAGTATGTAAAGGTAAACATTAACTGGTAAGTATAAACAACTAAATACTTCTCACAGACTATTCAACTGATAGTTTCTACTCTATTTAAGTCTTTCTCTTCTTTCTTCATTCTTCTCCCTGCAACAACAAAGTTTAGTTATGGGTCTTTGAATGATGCTGGTCTTCGTCCGAACTTCAGCATTTCTGACAATGCCTTTGGCATCGGGCATCACCCTCATAATTCTGCCTAACATCCAGGAGTTTCTTGGCAGGAACGAATCTGCGACGAGGACAACATCTCCAACCTTGAAACTTCTCTTTAAGCCGAGCCATTTTTGCCGCTCTTGCAGAAGTGGTAGGTATTCGTGAGTCCATCTTCGCCAGAACAGATCTGCCATATATTGTATTTGTCTCCAGCGCCGGCGGGCGTAGACATCCTCCTTAGTAAACACACCAGGTTGAAAACTAGGCTGTGTTTTCAACATGAGCAGATGGTTCGGCGTCAGTGGCTCGAGGTCGTTGGGGTGATCTGTGTTTGTGGTTAATGGTCTCCCGTTGATGATGCTCTCAACTTCGCATAAGAGAGTGTGTAGTCCTTCATCTTCTAAGAGTTGTTGCTTCACAACAGAGCTCAGCACTTTTCGCACTGTACGAATTTGACGTTCCCAGATACCGCAGTGGTGAGATGCAGCAGGCGGGTTAAAGATCCATTGCACACCCTTTCTCACCATGACTTCATTAATGCGAGACTGATCCAGCTCTGCCAATGCCTCACGCAGCTCTCGTTCAGCGCCGACAAAGTTGGTGCCATTGTCGGAACGAATAATTGACACTTGACCTCTTCTGGCTTGAAAACATTATACATATACATATACTGGCATTAATACATGAATCAGTGTCAAGAGAATGGGCTACTTCTATATGCACTGCCCTAACAGTTAAACATGTAAAGAGCACTCCATAACGCTTAACCTTTGCACGTCCTCTTCTGACCTCGAAAGGTCCAAGATAGTCTACACCCGTGTTGGTAAAGGGTGGTTTATCAGGAAGCAGACGGTCTTGAGGCAAATCCGGCATTTTCTGCTCTCCTGCCTTGGCATGCAGTCTTCTGCAGAATTTGCACTCTGAAATTACTTTTCTTGCTGCTGCATTGGCTCTTGGTATCCAATACATTTGTCGTAATATGGCTAAGACATGGTTCCTACCTCCATGTCCACACTCTTGATGAATGTGGTGGATAATGAGGTGAGCTATTCTGTGCTGTTTATGCAGAATGGCAGGATGCTTGGCCTCTTCAGGCATCGCCGATCTGTTCAAACGTCCTCCTACTCTCAACACATCTCCTTGCAAGTATGGATCCAGCTTGAAAATAGAACTGTTCTTTTTCACACGGGAGCCTGCCAGCTGCAAAGCTTGTATCTCCTCCATGTAAGTTTGTTTCTGGCTGTATTTAACAAGTTCAATTTCAGCTCTGGATAGATCTTCCACGGTAAGTATTGTTTTTTCCAGGTTTTTCTTGTACATCACCATGTGCTGTTCAACTATAGATCTGCATTTCTCTGGATCATTCTCATTCTTCTGTATGTTCTGCTCAAACTCTTTTCTCTTCTCGCTCAGGTGCCGCAACGTCCTTCTCAATTGCAAAATCCAGGCTGCTGCCTTTTTTAGCTTATGCCAACTGGAGTAATACTTATGTGTCACGGATGTCTTTACCTCAACATCATCTTCAGTCAGGTAAGGCCATTGTTCAGGTTGTTTCGGCCATTCAACTTCTTCTCGCAGGAAACTAGGCCCCTGAAACCAGCTCTTACTTTCCATGAAGCTCTGGATCTTTAAACCTCTGGAAGCCTGACCTGCTGAGTTTTGTGAGGTGTTGACATACTTCCACTGAGAAGATGTAGTCGCTTCTCTAATGAAAGAGACACGGTTGGCTACAAACGTTTTGAAACGAAAGGCATCATTCTCAATGTACTTTAGTACTGTTGTACTATCCGTCCAGAAGACTGACTCCATCAGGGGAACTTCAAGTTCTTCTTTCAACATCCGATCGATCTTGACTGCAACCATTGCTGCTGTCAACTCCATTCTCGGGATCGTGATCTGTTTGAGTGGAGCCACTCTGGACTTTCCCATCAAGAATGATACATGTTTCTCACCCCGGTCATTTGACAGCAAGAGATATGACACAACCCCATATCCATCTTGACTAGCATCTGAGAAATTATGAATTTGAGCAGTGTTTGTGGGCCCAAATGTGGCAGGTTTGAAACATCTGTTCAGACGTAGCTCTGAAATCTTGTCTAAGTCTGTCAGCCACTTCATCCATGTCCGACATTCCTTTTCATGGATTTCTTCATCCCAACCTTTCTTCTCTTGGCAGAGATTTCTTAAAATGAGCTTGATGGGTAGTAGGAGTGGTGCCAAAAATCCCATTGGGTCATACACCGAACTGACTACAGATAAAATGCCCCGTCTTGTGCATGGCTTGTCCGGCAGATGTATTTTGAACCTGAAGCTGTCAGAACTCGTGCACCACTGCATGCATAATGCCCGTTCTACTGGTAACTCATCATGCTCCAAAACGAGATCTTTGACTTCAGCTGCTCGTTCTTGGTCAGGAATGGAACCCAGCAGGGCTTTGCTGTTGCTGACCCACTTGGTCAAGTTCTTCTGGAATCCTTACTGCATAGCCTTTTTCCAGTATGTTGTCCATAAAAGAATTGTACTATTGAAAGAAATGTGAATTCCTACTGAACTTCCTCTTCAAAGAGTTAAGCCTCTGTTCAGCAATAACACGGTTGCTTGGCATCTTCACCTTGTCATCCTTCAAAGGCAACTTAATGCAGAAGTGACCGTCCACGAGCTGAGCTGATGTTGTCACTGTATACATGAACTGTTTGTCATGTTGCGACTTTTCCCGTCTGTCGTCACATTTTCTTTCTGGAAAATCTGCATTATAGTGCTTCATCAACATGTCTTCGATGCTTATCAAAGAAATACGATTGACAAGGAAACTTTGTTTTTTGTCATCATCTGATTCCTGTTCTTGGCATCTGCTGATTGGCCCATTGACGACCCAGCCAAGAGCTGTCTACACAGCATATGGTCCGTTGTTCTGGCTATTAATAATCTCCCATGGCTCCATTGCTTTGTATGCATTGACACCAATGAGCAGACCAACTTCGGCTTCAAGTTTTGGGAGATGGACTCGACTCAGGTATGACCACTTCTCCAAATCTTTCTTCTGTGGGATGTTGGCCTTTTTTGCAGGTATATCTGTTTGATTATACACATTGGGAAGCTTAATGTAGTTTTGCTCCTCTTAGCCACACACCTCCAGATCATTAAGTTCATAACTATAAACTTTCTGTTCTTACGCTATAGTACGAAGCGGGAACTCTGTCTTTTTGCCCCGCATATTCAAATTCTTTGCCAATTCTTCAGTGCAGAAAGTCGCTGTACTTCCTTGATCCAGGAAAGCATAGGTCTTGATTATCTTTGTGTCTTTCTTGTGTTTTATCTGCACAGGTACGATGGGAAGAATACACTCACTGTTCCCGGCCCCAGTATGGTCACCTTTTCTGCACCCTGCAGACACGAGAGCACTTGTGACTTCACTCATGCTTTGTGACCTGTCGTCTGCACTGTTGTTCTTTGATGAAGCATCTTCCTTAACAACATGCAAGATTGCTGGGTGCTTGAATGAACAATCTGGACAAGAGGCCCTTTTTTTACAGTCCTTGGACATATGACCTGACGTCAGACACCCAAAACAAAGGCCGTTTGTTTTCAAAAACTGAATTCTTTCTTTCAGAGGCTGTTCTCGAATCTTGTTGCACGCATTCAGTGCATGGTTCTTCTGGCAGTAAAGACAGGGACTTTGAAAAACATTTGTTGACTTGGATGCAAAAGCTTTCTTCTCAGGTTGGCTTTTACTGACATTATTTTCGGTAGCAGACACATTAACAGCAAAGCTACTTCTTTTAGACTCACTTTTTCTAAGGCTTGGTTTCTTTTTTGAGCTTTTCGGATTACTTGAAGTGGAGTCCAGAATATCTCCAAACAGTGGGTCATTGGCAACCTTTGCTTGCCGGTACACATATTCCACTAAATCAGGAAATCTGGCTCTTCTTCTTGTTCTTTCTTGAATGTCATAAGCATAACTTCTCCATTTTTCTTTCAGTTTGAATGGAAGTTTGGATAAAATGGACTTCATGTTGGTAGGATTGTTCATTTTGTCCATGTAGTCCACATCATTTATTGTGTTACAACATCCAACCAAGAACAAAGCAAAAGCATTCAATCCTTTTCTGTCTTCCGGCCTTATCTGAGGCCATTCCATAGCCTTCTTGATATAAGCTGTAGCGATGGTTATTTCATCTCCATAGTGACGATCAAGCAGTTCTCTGGCTTCTTTATAAGCTCTGTCGGGTTTCATGTGCTCACAGCTCCGAATGAGATCAAGTGGCTCTCCACTCGTGAACTGTTCAAGGTAGTACACCCGGTCCTGATGACTGTCGGTTTTACTGTCGATAGCATGCTCGAATGCCCTTATGAAAGATCTGTAAGTCAGAGGATCTCCTGTAAACTTTGATATGTCTCTTTGAGAGAGTTGAGACAAATTCTGTTTGTGTAATGAGCATCTCAGTGACTTCGTTTTGACGCTGTAACACTTCGTGCAGACTATCTGTAGAGAAATCAGTGTGATCATGATGATTAAGATGTGGCGTGCTGCTGACAGCATCATAACTTGACGATGACTTTCTTCTTACTGAAGCACCAACTTGAGTGGCTGGCTTTGGATTGAATGTAAGGGGTGTTTTACCAGCTCCACATTGCATGTAATCGTCTACACTGTGTTTTTCTGGTTTACACATCAGAGGTTCAGATCTGGGTCCTGAAGGTAGCACTGATAAATCGTGTTTAGATTCATGAACATCTTCAAATTCTTCGTATACCTTCAGTTTGGCATCTGAAGCAGCAAGCTCAGTTTCAAGCTCCAATTGCTCTTTTCTAATTCTCAAGCGAGTTTCTTCCTGTTCTATTGCTTCTCTCTTTTTCATTGCTGCAGCTCTTGCCAACAGTGCTTCACGTTCAGCTTTAAATCTCAGCCTTGCAGAAGTAGTACTGGAAGTCTGGCTTACCACGGAGTTAGCTTTGGATACACTATCATGTGGCCTAATATCATCTTCCTCATATTTTAGAACATCTGCAATCCATTTATTTGTGGCTTCTATAAACTGCTGAAATTCCGAAAATCTGTTCTCTGTCTTCATCTATTAACTCACACAACTCTTCATTAATCCGTGCATACTGTTTTAAGCATCTTTCGAACCGCAACAATTCTTCATCTTTAATGAAATTAACATTTTGTTCATTATCCTTCAATTTGGCTAAATCATTCTTCTGTTTGGTTATTTGTGCCAACTTTTCCCTTGCGTTCTCCTCTACAGCCTTTTCTGTGGGCTTTGGTGCCCTCTTTTGGTCATCACACGCAGCTGCACTTTCATCTGCCATGTCATGTCACTTTTAAATCTTCACACAAAACTGTCACAATTCTTAATATTCTCCACAGCTTCTAATCTTCTTAAAAACACTCATTTAGAAGAGTCACTGATGTGCAGGATTTATGTCAAGCTCTATGACTTTCAGTATGAAATCCAGTGAACACACTTGGCTGTCACTTTTAGACGATGAATAGAGTCATGAAGAAAATATCAGACCTGTTCCAGGGAATGTCTCATTCAGCCGACGACTTACTCTCGGCTATCTCTGGCTTCCTTTCTGTATTCTTTTTTCTGCAACTTAGTTTTGGTCCGAAATGGTCTATCGTATTTGATAGCAGCCGTTAACAGGTTTTCCTCAGAGCCGCTCGATCGATTAGTTCGCCGTCATCACGGGTGTCTTTTTTCCATTAGCGATCTTCTCACACGGCTCGTCTTTCGGCTTCCTCAAGCAATCTTCTGAATTTACTCGATATTTTGACTATGTCGAGCAGTCTTTTGACTTTGAATGTGAGCGCAACAAGCCAACTCACTAGCTTAGGACTTCAGAGTTCTTTTGTACTCAACACAAAACGTCAGTGAATAAAAGTCTTGAATCCAAAGTTCTTCGTTTGACTGTTTAATTACAAATCTTAAAACATAAAAAAGTAGGATATGTACTTTTCTTACAAATTAACTGTGCAGTTTTGCATAGGTCAAAAGACTGTGTTGCTCCAAACGTCCAGTGGCTTCTGACTGTTTCATAGGGTTCTATTTCTTTCTTAATAAATCTAACAGCAAATCAAATTACGTTATACTACATCACTGGCTAACAGTTTACATTCCAATTTCTACCTTTCATTTGCAAAACAGGTTTTTCCTCAGATTTTACAAAATAAACTCAAAATATTATTACTTCCATAGAAATGGCTTCAACATATCTGGTGTCTGGATAATTTTTGGTTTGACTGTTAAAACTACAAAGTAGTCAAAGAGTAGTGAGTGATTTTCTTTCATTTTCTTGGATTAACATTACAGCAGCCAGTAGCTAAATTAGGCGCGGTCACTTTAAGAGACGACAAACGCATCCAATATAATACACATCCTATTTTTTCCTCAACAGGGTTACTTTCACTTAAGAAATAACTGACAGTTTTTTCGGGCATAATTTCCAAGGTGGATATTTTGACATATTTCGTATGTATGTGTCGGCACTAGATCAAAAATAAGCAAATTCGATGTTCAAGTGTTTTGAGACACCTTTTTCTGTGTGAGCCCTGAACACCAGAACACTGCAGTGCTGAATTGGGCTCTTTCACATCGTTTTGTTTGTTCAAACTGTGATTTGTATTTGTTCATTCAGGTGCAGGAGGGACTTCGAGGAGAACTTCGCAGAAGAGAGCTCAGTTCAGTGTCGCTGTCTGTGATACGCGGCTCTCTCTCTCTCGTGCGCACCGAACACAGCGCGAGTAACAGCTACTCTGTTCAGCTTTTCCGTTTCTTGTGTTTGGATGCTTTAATGTTTAAATCGACAAGCGGTAAGACTTAAAAACACGTGAAAAATATAAGCTTTTGTGACGATGTGCAGCAGTGGCCTGTCAACTGTCCTCAGCATCTCTTTAGGCTGGCATCAGCCAGTCGGTTATATAAAATATCAAGGTGAAAGTCATCGTAGATTGCTTAGTATAGACCCTAACGGCGATATATATATATATATATATATATATATATATATATATATATATATATATATATTGGCTCTGTGATCTGTCAGCTGGAGTTTACCTGGGTTTCACTATGTATTGCATTTAGGGCAATAATTTTAACAATATTTACATAACATCCTCATACTTTTGGAGAATCGTGTCATGTAAGTTATGATGTTGCAGGTCACTGGATCTCTAATCAATGCAGCTTTATAAATGATACTAACCTGTCAAGACTGCAGACACTTTCTGACAGCTGTGAGGTCAGAACAGAGAGAGAAAATCTTTTAGAAGGATCTAATTATTCTATACTAAAATTAAAATAATGAAGTACATTATAACCTAGACCTTCAATGATTCCAGTAACGTATAATATTAATAATATTATTAATATAATATTAATGAACTCTGTGATTTCAGCATTAAGGGAGTCTGGGGGATGTTAAGGGTTATGACAGAGATGGCAGATCATTAGGAGATTACTGAGTGTGTTCTGAGCTTTACAGCAAATTAACAAACAGAAACAGAAACACAAAGCACAATCTGTGTGTTAAATGAGTGAATGAATCAGACTTCAGACACTTTAAGCTACACCAGCTACAGAAATGGTTCACTCAAAGATACATCAATTATTTACTCAATGGAAAAATGATTGAAAAGTAATTAAAACAATTACTCTTTACATTCACCAGATGGAAAAAGGCTGAAGTCAACACAAATATGGAGAATAAACATTCAGAAGGAAAGACAGTGAATGTCAGATCTGCCATGATACAATCAACATCCACTGAAAAAGAAGAGAGGATTTATGTACTAAATATCATCATCACTGTTTCGAGAAGTAGTATTTTATTTCAGTATAATTATTCCAGGTAAATACAGATGAATTCAACTCACAATAGTTGGATTTAAACAAGTTTAAGTGTAGCATTTTACTATGAAGATCAATTCTAAAACTAGTTGCTTATTAGCATGCATTTATTTATTTATTTGTTTATTTATTTGTTGTTTATTTGAATAGGGACAGATACAAAATTAAACATAGATTATTACATAAAGAACAATGTGATGCATGTATCACAGTGTTTATAGCCATGGCTAATTCGCAACACCTGTCCCTAGAAGAGCTTTTAACAGTCAAGATAATGAAGAAAGAAAAATTAAAAAATAAAAATTACAGCGAATACAATGAAATGTCTAGAAACCAGTTAGCACCAATAAAGATGAGTATAATAAATAAACACATTCACTCGAACTCACACAGATGCACACCTCACATACACCCAGCTACACATCTCATATGGCATGATCACACTGCTGCTGCTCTATGAACCAGGCTTTTGTTAGTTTTTTAAAGGTGGATATTTGTAGGAAGGCAGTTCCACAAATTGGCTCCTTTCACAGAAAAAACTTTTTGGGCAAAAGATGTTTTACAAAACGGGACTTTACAGTCTCCACATGTAGCCGCTCTTGTTGATCTGGAGGTATCCAGTCTGTTCACAAATTTACAAAGTGGCTCAGGTGCATGTCCAGTCAAACATTTAAAAAACAACTTTATATGTCTAAGATTAACAAAATTAACAAAATTTAAGATTTTATGCTTTCTTAAAATGTAACAGTGATGGAATCGAATGGGCTTTTTATCTAAATTTTTTAAGGCACAGTTATAAAGCCTCTCAATAGGCTTTAGAGTAGTTTGGCTAGTATGTGGCCAAACAGTGGTGCAGTACGACAAGTGGGACATAATCATAGTGTTTAGAAAGACATGAGCACATTCAAAAGTTAAACTGTTCCTGATCATTCTGAAACAGTTCATACTGGCCTTCATTTTTCTTGAGATATTTTTAATATGACTTTTTTAACGGAGAATCTAAAATTACTCCTAAATATTTTTTCTTGTTCTACCTGATCGATGAGTTCACCATTCATTTTAACATTAAGGTCATTTTTTATTCTCGTTCTTTTTATAGAGAAACACATTGATTTAGTTTTCCTCAGATTAAGTGTTAAACATGATTTAGTTAGCCAATTAGACACTTTCTTTCTCAAGACTTTTGGTCAGTGTATTGCCGATAACAACAGGGCTTTTGCCAGACACATAAACCAAAGTGTCATCGGCATACATCTGAAGGCCAACTTCAGGACACACTTCAGGCAGCTCATTCACATACAGGCTGAGGAGAACAGGCCCCAGTATGGTTCCCTGAGGAATCCCGGTCTTAATTTTACATGGGGCAGGTTTTACATGATCAATGACTACACATTGTTCTCTGCCCTGCAAGTATGACTCAAACCATGATAATGCTTGGGGTGACATATTATAAGATGACAGTTTTGAAATAAGACGGCCGTGGTTTACTGTATCGAATGCCCTCTTTAAGTCTAGGAATACTGCACCCAGGGCCGGCGCGTGCCTTTAGGCGAACTAGGCAGGCGCCTAGGGCAGCAGCTCAGCCATGGCGGCAAGAGAGAGAGAAGGCAAGAGAGAGAGAGAGAGAATTATTAATTTGTTTGTTTGTTTCACATAGGTTACAGTTATGGCACTTCAACAGAATTTTTAGTAGCTATAAATAAATAAAAAAACTGTAAATTTCGAATAAAAAAATCCCGCCCAGCAGCGCCCTATTAGTAGGTCTATATATGCATGCAAAATACTTTAATGTATAATCAAAAATGTCAAAACTAATAAAATTATCTGGTCATGAGTAACCGCCTCCGTGGAAGAGTGCTTTTCGCTGCTTAGAGACCATGGGCGCGTATTTTATTTTTATATGACATCGCATCTCTCAAAGAAAAGGAGAATACAATAGTTCTTCCGGATTGCTTAGGACTGGAAAAGGCCCTGACTCATGGAGATTCGCGGGATGTTGATGGCATGAATTGTTTGAAGAGCTGACTGCTTTGGGCAGACGCCTGGTTGCTGGATCTAAACCACTGGATGCGCTTAAATCCATCTGTGAAAAAGGGATGGAAAACAATTTTCCAAATGTTTTTGTAGCATTGAGAGTGCTTCTCACTCTCCCCGTCACTGTGAGATCTGGAGAACACAGTTTCTCAAAGCTTAAACTGATAAAAATTATCTCTGAAGTACAAATTATCTCCGAAGTACAAGTTAAACTCGAGGATGCAATCAAAGCATTTGCCGCTTGCGAAAGCCCGACGCACACGCTTCTGAAATGTAGGTGTGGGAATCTGTGTATCAGTCAAGAAAAAATCGAAACCTCCAGTTTTGTGAGCTAAAGAGTTGTGTGCATATGTTTAGTATTATTCTGAACACTATCTATTAGCCTATAAAACATAAATTATACGCAGCTGTTGCATTGTGTCCCTTTTCACCTTTTTGCAGAATGAAAAAAAAACTCTGAAAACATGCTTGCACGTTTTTATTTTAGTGTAATTTCATAGATAAAAAAAAAAAAAAAGTTTTTTACATGCATCTTAAGGATCCCTAATTGTGAATGTGAGGTGGGGGCGGCACAATTGTGTTCTGCCTAGAGCGCCATTTGAGCTTGCGCCGGCCCTGACCGCGCCCACGATGTTTCCTCTATCAAGCGGCTGCACAATATTTTCCAATAATGCGCAGATGGCTGATTCAGTGGAATGGTTCTGTCTAAAACCATACTGTTGAGCGTGTATATACTGATTTATTTCTAAATATTGTGTTAGCTGTTTAATTTTTGACATTACCGGAACTAGACTTATTGTTCGATAGTTACTAACGTCTGTGGTATTTCCGGACTTAAAGATGGGTTTAACCAGTGCCTTTTTCCACGCGTCTGGAAATTCCAGTTTTAATCGAGACATTTATAATATAGGTCAAAGGTTGAATGATAAATTGAGAATATTTTTTGAGGAAAGTTGTGTCTATGTTATAGTTGTCTTTGGATAAATTAGTATTCAGGTCTGAAATAGCTTTCAGTACCACTGCCTGATCCACTTCTATAATTTTAAAGGAATTCTATTTTTCTGATGGCAATATGTTTAAGTTGACACTATTGGGCTCGTCATCTAAAAAATTAGAAGCAAGATCTTGTACTGATTTAATAGAAAATTTATTAAAAGCATTAGCAACTTGGACAGGGTCTGATATGTTTTTTTCTTCACATTTTAGTTCATATGAGTTATTTGTATTTGCATTAGGTTTAATTAGACTGTTAAGTTGTTTCCACATTACTTTACAATTTCCTTTAGCTTCAGTTAGAATTTTCATACAATAGTTTGCTTTTAAGTTGCACAATTCTTTCACTACTTGATTTCGTAAACCTTTAAATAACATCAGATCTGTGTCATATCTGGTTTTAAGATAGGTTTTTAAAGCAAAATCTCTTTTTTTTATTAACTGTCGTAATGCATCACCCATGGAAGCTGTACTTTTCTTTGTGGCCTTTTACATTGTTTTAAGGACTTATTTAAAATGTTACTCATTGTAGACGTAAATATGTCACAACACTCGTTCACTTGACTATGTTGTGAGACTTCATCTCAATTAATGTTTGCTAACTCATTCTCAAATTTAATAAGATCCTTGCAGGGGATTATTAACTTGGTTGCCTTTCTGTTATATTTATATTCATTTAGACGTTTTTTTGAAAGTTTTCTAGAAATGAATATCATGTTATGATCTGATAAGCCACAACCAAAAGCTAAAACTATTGCTGTCTGTGATGTTTTTGTCAAGCGAGTGGGTCCATTTACAAATTGATGAAAGTCATATTTTGATGTTAGTTCTTTGAGTTGTTTCCTACTGGATTTATTTAACCAATTAACATTAGTATCGCCATAAATAAGCACCTCACTGTTCGGTTTAAAAGATTTAAGAATTTTTTCCAAATTTTGATAAAAAATTTGTAGTCAGCTAGATGGTGGGTTATACACTACAAGGATGTTAAACATCATGGGTGAAGATAGAGCCACATTTACACATATACTTTCAATTCATATAGATTCATCTAGTTGGACTTCTTTGGTCTTAAAGGAGTCTTTAATGTAAACCAGAACACCTCCTCCTCTACCGGTAACCCTTTCCTTTCTATAGCACTTATATCCAGGCACATCTGTCATTGAAGTGGAAATTTTATCATGCAACCATGTTTCACCTATGCACAAATAAACAATATTGGAACCAATTAGCACAATTCTAATTTCATCACATTTTGGAAGCAGGCTTCTAATATTTAATGCCCTCCCAACATACCCTTAGGATTTACTGTAGGATCCCAGCTTATTTTCGCATGATTTACTGTCTGGAAAAAGAATTTTTTATTGCTTGTGACTGCAAGGTTTTTATATAATCAATAGTGTCCCTGTTTGCCCGTTTATACTTGACTTTATGAGTTGTATTAACGTTACTCTTAGTATAGACAGTCTTACGGTTAGGAGCGCCTCTGGACCCTTGCGCACATAGTGATTTTAAATCCGTGTGGGCACACGGAGCCGCCGCTGCCTCCGGGTCCTCCAGTGCCGGTGTAGCAGTCCATTCTGATGGCAATATGTTTAAGTGTATGGTTCCCCTCAGGTTGCCAGGTCCGTGTATTAAAGCCAACCAAATAGTTAATCATACATATTCCCAAAGTAGCCTAAATTCGGCGAATATGGCGACACTCCCGCATGCAAACACACCTGGATGTAAGGAAAGCAAAAAGGGACAATTTTTTTTGCTAACGATAGTAAAATGATTCTCACACTCCCGTTTATGTTCTATTTGTTTTTTTTTTTTATTAATCTTGCAGTTGTTCCGTTATTTTTGTCTTCTGTTTTTACATTTCTAGTTGAAAAACCTCTCGTCTTAAATTTATTTTCAAGTTTAGGATTTAGGACGGTATTTTGAACTATTTGACTTGCCGTACATCCAGTCACACTTCTTGCGTATGCTAGTTCTGATCGTACGTATGGTAACTCGGCAACTACGCAAGAATTGTAGTATGTTTGCATAAAGGGGAACAGACATTCCGAGGGAAAGGGGAACAGAATCGACTGCTACACCGGCACCCGAACAGTCGTCCGCATAGAACACCCACAGCTGTCTCCCGCTGGAAATCTTCCAACCACCTCAGGGTCCGCTCTTTTTTTTCTGCAGTACTGGGGCTTTAGCCGTTTGTTTCACACCTCGACCTATCCTGTGCCATTTAATTTTTTTTATTGCTTAGCTTAGCTCTAACTATATATTATAATAGTTTATATCATATTTTTTAAACATCATATATTTATTAGCCTATTTATTTCTGAAATTGTATGAAAATACAGATGTTTAGATTATAGTTCAGGTTTATTTTTAATTGTTTTTTACAAAATATAGATTTTTAAAAATATATCAGTATAGCCTAGTGACTGCAGAAAAAAAGAGTTAACCATGTATTCACAAATTTGCAATAGGCAATTATTTCATTTTATTGAAATGTACACATTTTTGAATATTTAAATATTATATCTAAATATTCTTTGGGATGTAATATAGAAGTCACTTTAATTATAATATTCGGTCCCTACATGAAGAGAGAGTCATTTGTCTGCTGCGTGAGGAAAATGAGTCTCCGGCTGCTCAAAGTGGGTCTCTGGCTGCGTGAGGAAAGTGAGTCGTTCGCTGCGTGAGTCATTCGCTGAGGAAAGTGAGTCGGTTCACTGCGTGAGGAAAGTGAGTTGTTCGCTCCGTGAGTCGTTCACTGAGGAAAGTGAGTTCGCTGAGGAAAGTGAGTCGTTCGCTGCGTGAGGAAAGTGATCCATTCGCTGAGGAAAATGAGTCGTTCGCTGCGTGAGGAAAGTGGGTCGTTCGCTGAGGAAAGTGAGTCGGTTCGCTGCGTGAGCCCTTACGAAAAATAACCATGGTTTTATTATAGTAAAACTGTAGTAAACCCATGGTTTTTTGGCGTATTGACTGCCATTTGTAAAACCACAGATTTACTACAAATACCATGGTTAAACTATGGTTAATATAGCAAAACCATGGTTAATTTGTGGTTACCATGGTTTAACTACAGTAACCATGGTTTTTTGGTTTTATTTGTAGTAAAACCATGGTTAATTTTCGTAAGGGAGGTGAGTGTGTATACTGATGCACCGCCGGCCTGTCAGGGGTAAACTCACTGGCTACTGGCAACTGTTCGGTGAATTCCCACGACAAATCGGTAGCCTTATTTTTGGACCGGACGGCACGCCATAATCAGAATCAGAATGAGCTTTATTGCCAGGTATGTTTACACATAAGAGGAATTTGTTTTCGTGAAAGAAGCTCCGCAGTACAACAGAATGACAGCGACAGAACATATAACACATAATAAAAGAATAAAAAATACAAATAAGTAGATAGTGAATGACAATATACAAATGACAATTGTAGGCAGGTATATTACAAAATGCAGTTATGTATGTAGAAGTATATTATGTGCAAAATTTAAGTGTATACTAAGTATGTGTGTTCGATAAATAAGTGTATGTGTATAGAAATATAAAGTGTAGTGTGTTCGCAGTTATTATCAGCTGTTCATAAGATGGATTGCCTGGGGGAAGAAACTGGTCCTGTGTCTGGTCGTTCTGGTGCTCAGTGCTCTGTAGCGTCGACCAGATGGCAACAGTTCAAAGAGGGAGTGTGCTGGATGTGAGGGGTCCAGAGTGATTTTGACAGCCCTTTTTCTCACTCTGGATAAGTACAGTTCTTGAATAGAAGGGAGGGTTGTACCGATGATTCGCTCAGCAGTCCGGACTACCCTCTGTAGTCTTCTGAGGTCAGATTTAGAAGCTGAGCTGAACCAGACAGTTACTGAAGTGCAGAGGATGGATTCAATGATGGTGGAGTAGAACTGTTTCAGCAGCTCCTGTGGCAGGTTAACCTTCCTCAGCTGGCGGAGGAAGTACAACCTCTGCTGGGCCTTTTTCACAATGGAGTCAATGTGATTGTCCCACTTCAGGTCCTGAGAGATAGTGGTGCCCAGGAACCTGAATAACTCCACTGCAGTCACAGTGCTGTTCATGATGGTGAGTGGGGGGGAGTGCAGGGGGGTTTCTCCTGAAGTCCACGATCATCTCCACTGTTTTGATGGGGGTTAAGCTCCAGGTTGTTGAGAGTGCACCAGACAGCCAGCTCTTTTACCTCCTGTTTGTAAGCAGACTCATCACCGTCCTGAATGAGGCCGATGAGTGTGGTGTCGTCTGCAAACTTCAGGAGCTTGACAGAGGGGTCCTTAGATGTGCAATCATTAGTGTACAGGGAGAAGAGCAGTGGGGAGAGAACGCAGCCCTGGGGAGGTGGGCACGGAGAGCTGATTTAGTTTGGGCAGGAGGAGGTTTGGGATGATCGTGTTGAAGGCCGAGCTTTTATTTTAAATAAAATTAATGTATAAAAAAATATTTTTAAATCCAAAATTGCATGAATGATATATAAAAAATGAGGTCCCTGTGAGATTTTATTTAGGGTATTATATACCACAAACAGCCCACGGGTGCCACCCAAACCCAGTAAAAAAAAAAAAAAAAAAATTGATGCATTTTTCCGTCACAAATGTCTATTTTTCTGTCAATTGTAGTTCTATCACAAAACAACCACCAAATATGGAATCCTGAAACTCAAACCTTTCTGACAATATGAATTTCTCAAGATTATAAAAAAGTTTTTATGTTGTAATATAATATACTCCCACTAGGGGGAGGAGACTGCCAAAAGATTTACCATTACCAATTGATACATAATTTATGATGATTACTAAAATATGTGATAGGGAAAAAGGACAATGAAAAACAGAGCGCCTGGTGTTACACAGGTGGATCGGTGACACTTATTAATATATTTTAATGCATATATTTACTATGAATTTTATGAATTACTTGTCACAGTGTCTGGGTTGTGTTCCCTGGGGTTCCACTAGATGTCCTCCTTTCTCACGGTGTCTGTCACCAGATCACTTCCTGTTCCCTTATTTGGTCACCTTCCTCCTTGTTGTGTAATTGATTATTTCCCCACCTGTCTCCTGTTCCCTCATTATCCCTCTGAGTATTTATACCCTGTCTGTCTTAGTCTGTGTTACGGAGTCCTTGTTTATGTCTTATGATAATTCATGTCCGTCAATTCTTGCCTTGCCTTGCCTTGCCTTGCCTTGCCTTGCCTTGCCTTGCCTTGCCTTGGTGTCTTGTTTATGTGGATTGATGTGTTGGTTTTGACCCTGCCTGGACTGTTTACCCCTCTGGATTATCCCTTAATAAACGACTTACCTGCAATTGGTTCCCTCTCTGTGTTTTCCATAACACCGATCGTGACATTATTTTTCTCAAATGAATTTAATACATTTCTCTATATTGAAGTGTGTGTATTTGAGTCACCAGTTTTGAGGATCAGTTCAGTTATTAAAGCAGCAGAGTTCAGTAAAACTACAGCCACTGATCCAAACACATACACAGAAACATAACGTGTGAAAATAAAACATTTACCACTTTAAAGGGGTAATATGATGTGATTTAAATGTTCCTTTCTCTTTGGAGTGATTCAAGCTCTTGGTGAATAAAGAAGACCTGTTAAGTTTCAAAGACTAAAGTCTCAAATCTAAACCGATATCCTTTATAAAAGTTAAGGTTCAACCACACTCCCCTAAATCGTCTCGTTCTACTACGCCGCCACATCTCTACATCACTATGTGGGAAGAATTGCATTACACCGACCCAAAGATTCACGCAAAGATAGAAGGCATTACTTTCCCACTTCTGACAATGGTTCTTTGGGGGAAGTCGTAGCCTAATGGTCGGGGTAGTGCACGAACAGCTCTCTCTCCACCTTCAATACCACAACTTAGGTGCCCTTGAGCAAGGCATCGAACCCCCAACTGCCGCCGCAGCATAAATGGCTGCCCACTGCTCCGGGTGTGTGCTCACAGTGTGTGTGTGTGTGTTCACTGCTCTGTGTGTGTGCATTTCGGATGGGTTAAATGCAGAGCACAAATTCTTAGTATGGGTCACCATACTTGGCTGAATGTCACTTCACTTCTCACTTCACTTCTTTTATTCTCTCTGTTTCAGCGCAGCTGCCATTTTGGACTGTTTCCTGAACCAGTAGCCTGCAATGGTGGTGCCTGTTTCTATAAATTTGGGCAGTTCCAGCTTTGCAAGGACAGTCCAGCTGTTCTGATTCACAGTCTGTAAGTATATATTCATATGTAAAGAATTTACCAATGATGATTCAAACGCAAGTTTTGAGCAGTAGAGTAAAACTTGTTTTTTGTTGTTTCTCCGATCATAAATGCAGACAGGGTTGTACGTTTACACGACGCAATACGCAACACATAAAAAGACAGTATGAGTCATTAAAATCAGTAAACATGTCCTAACTCAATGCAACAAATGCCTCGTTTGTGATGGGTTTTATTGATTTGTTCGTGCCGGGAGACACTATCATAGTATAAGGGGCATAATATTTCCATCACACGCTTGAGGTATTCAACCAATCACACTGCACTGGATAGCTGGCCAATCAGAGCACACCTCACTTTTCAGAACGATGAGATTTGTAAAAATCTGTGTTTCAGAAGACGGGCTTAATCTGCATAAACACATTACCACATACCAAATAATATCATATGAATCCTTTAAAGAATTGCTATCCCCAATACTGTGTGACGTTTTTAACTGGATTTTAGAAAAGGATGAGCAGGCTGTTCTTCTGATCATTTTGTGAAATACTGAAATTCTTATAAAGTGCACCATGTGGATTCATATTATTGTACTGATGAATGAAATAATGTATAGTTTATCTAACAAGAAGACATTTCTGTACATTTAAACTATTCTTTTTACGGAGTTCTTTTTTTAAAACAGCTGAAGACGAATGTGCGCACAAAATACGTGCATGTGCCTCTCTTCCAAATGTAATATAAAATATTATACATTTATAAAATATGAATCACAAATTATCTTGAAGTTGTGCGCAGCTGACTGGTGTCAGATCTCCACCACATAAACCACCCCATCATTAATATCATTACCATATAAAAGAGCACACGCCATATCCAAACTTCTATGCTTGAGAATGACGAGCACAAAGAAAAGAAAAAACTTGACTGAGTCTGAAATTGAGGTCCTGCTGGCGGAGGTACAGGTTCATGTGGGAGCCTTTTTATTTAATAACGTGGAATTATTCTTATAACTAATAAAAAATGTACTATCACAAAATTCTTGCATAACTTTAACAAATTATTGTAAGCAAAACTGGATGCTTCATAGCATAAAAAAAAATTACACAATTATAAAAACAAAAAATGTGATTTGCCATTTATTTATATTTACACTGTATTTTACAGTGTACTTGTTTTACAATATAACTGATTTAAATGACAGGTTTAAGGCTGATGTCTCTATTCATTTTCACAGAAGCAAAACAGCAGATGTTACAAATAAAAACTGTTAACATTGTTATTGAATATAATATATTAAAACTGTTATTGCAAGACATAGGCCTATCTTCTTATAGGATATGTAACAGTCTGAGATGCATTTATGCATTATATATATATATATATATATATATATATATATATATATATATAAACACACACACATACACATATATAAGGCATTCTGTGTACAGAAAGTGAGTAAATAACTCTCAACATAAAAATGTCAGTTTATATGGAGGAATTAATGAGTCAGATTATAAACTAAAAGTCTAAAACCAAAACCGAAAAATCTAAATTTTAAACAAAGTCCAAGTCGAAAATTTACTTGGTATTTAGGATTGGGAATTTAATCATTTAGCCATTGAGGATTGGGCATTTGAGGATTGAGGAGTGTATGCAAATTAGGAGGCGTGGCCCAAATACTGGCTGGGTTTGAAATGGAGGGTGTTCAGAGGCACATTATGGACAGCAGAGGGAGCTCCCAGTGCTAAGGAGCACGCTGTAATGAAACCAAACAGATCGAGTGAGCTGTGTGATAACTTCATGACTGAAGTGAAGTGAAAGTGACATTCAGCCAAGTATGGTGACCCATACTCAGAATTTGTGCTCTGCATTTAACCCATCCGAAATGCACACACACAGAGCAGTGAACACACAAACACACACTGTGAGCACACACCCGGAGCAGTGTTCATCATTTATGCTGCGGCGCCCGGGGAGCAGTAGGGGGTCCGATGCCTTGCTCAAGGGCACCTAAGTCGTGGTAATGAAGGTGGAGAGAGAGCTGTTCATGCACTTCCCCCACCCAGAATTCCGTCCAGCCCGAGACTAGAACCCACAACCCTTCGATTGGGAGTCCAACCCTCTAACCATTAGGCCACGACTTCCAAATGACAGCTTTGTAACATTTGTGGCCTCAAACACAAAGTCACCAGTGAAAGGGGGGCTATCGGTCTGACGATGAGAAAGCAGCAGACAGAGCAGCAGGTAAGATGCTAACATTAGCTATATAAGCTGATATTGCTTACATGCTTTAGTAGGGTATTATTATATTGGCACATTCCGTTTTGTTTTTTAAACTGCGGTTAACCCCTCTGACATCCTTTCACAATGCAACTAGATGGTCTTCATTTTTTTTTTTTTTTTTTTTTTGCTGTGTATATTTTATAAAGATTGTGAGAGAAATTAGGCTTGTACAGTGGGTACAAGAAAAATGCTACTGTAAAGTTATGATTTATTAATGTCTACACCTACCACAACCCTAATCATACCCTTACAGTACTGCAAATACAGTAATTATGTGTTATATTCGCGGTTGTAGCTAGAAGGGATACAGTTACAGGAAACCAACAATAAATATTAGTTTCTACCAATTAGATTGCGTTTTTATTAAAGTCTACACCTATCCCAACCCTAAACCTACCCTTACAGTAATGCAGATACATTAAATATCGTTGTTTAGCATGAGACAAAGGACTTCGTGCGCATTAAAACCCGGGTAGGAAAGTCTGACAGGGATAAAATGTAAGGACACCGGCGCTGCACACTGCAAGACCGATCGGTTTATGACATCAAAGTACTGCGAGAGTGATTCAAAGCATAAGGAGCGTCTACTCTCTTTGATGTCATATGTCGTGTGTGTGTGTGTGTGTGTGTGTGTGTGTATATATATATATATATATAACAAGGTTAGGAAACAGTAAAGGTAGCATGAAGGCCAGTGACGATGTAACAGCAGGGTTTTTGTGCAGTGTAAAAAGGACCGCAATATATTGCTATATTATGCTCCGACATCGTCTTGACGTGTTTATGTGGTGACTTTGCTGCTTCCAGCTGATATTCTGCTAGTCACTTGCAGTCTGCGCCATTGGGTCACTAACATATTGTCTTGTGTGGAAAGGTTTAACCATCACTGTGTTGTGCTACTCACCTGAAGTCAAACAGGACCAAAGAACTAGAGGGGACTGTTGAACCGTTAAGGCCATGTTTCAGTAACTTTTCTTAAAACAATATATAACCCACCCACTGACTTGTCATCCTTCTTGCAGATAGATGTTTCACCTGGACATGAAGGATCACTTGGTGTCACAGCTTTGGGTCAGAGATTTGCTGCAGTGTTTCCAGAAGTGCTCACCAGGTCACAGCCATGCTATTGCTCATTCTGTAAAAACTGGATCAATAGACACCACTCGACTCCAGACTTTTTCACTCACTCAGACACATTGGCACTTTATTCTCAAGCACTGTAGTTTATTTTCTCCTCTTAGTTCTTATATATATGTATATATATATATATATATATATATATATATATATATATATATATATATATATATATGACCTATAATTACATTAATTTATTTCTTTTGTTATATCTTTTAATTACCTTCTGTACTTTTCTGTTCTCCCTGTAATTGTTGTTGTGGTGCCTGAATTCCCCCATAAAAAAACGTATCTTGACTGGTAACTCACACTTTATTATTTTTCTTTTTTGTTGCATAATACAAGTAGTGTAGTAAAGCAAAATACAAGCATGTTACAGTAAATTAATCTCAATCAAGGACCTTTTATATCAATAATGGTCTGTGTCTTGTCCTCTGTGAGTATATATGCATTTTGTCAGGAGAGGACTACAAGGAGAAGGGTAGTTTGTCAAACACAAAGTCTTCCGGTCTGTTAGGGGGGCTGAATTACTGTAGTTGTGCTGTATCTTGGACATGCCCTGGTTCTCCTTACAATAATCTAGACAATACTTCCACAGTTTCACAATAAAGTTGAACACGGTAGTCACGTTGCTCTGTGCTTGGTTGTGGTAAAAGGGCAAAGTCTGCTTCAGGAAGCTGCCTTGGAAGCTCAATCTCTGGAATGTCAAGATGAGTGTCCACTAGGGATATGCCGGTATCAAATTTTCCTGTTGCGGTTAATTGATAATGCTTTTATCATGGTATACGGTATTATCACGGTATTGAAATTTTGTTTTAAAAAAGTGGTCATAAAACAGGTTAACAGGTTAAATAACTTTTTTTTTGTTATAACAAAACAATAAACATTTAAAGCAAAGCAATACAGAAAAATATATAAAAGTTAAATGTTTTACATATTAAAGTGCAAAAGAACTATAAAAAACAATAGGTATCACTTTACAGTAAGACCTCATTAGTTAACCTTAGTTAATGCATGAACATTCAAGGCAAGGCAAGTTTATTTATAGCACATTTCGTACACAATGATAATAAAAAAAAAGAAAAAAACAAGTCATGAAGAAAAATAATCACAAAAATAAAACAAGCAATTTAAGAACTTGAAAAATGAAAATTATTTAAAAATTGACTTAAAATGAAATTAAGACAGTTTAAAAATAGAAAATGATTTTACATAAAATATAGTGTAATCAGTTGCTCATTCAATAAGTGCACAGCTAAACTGAGCAATAGCTACATTTACTATAAAAGTTATTAATCTTTGTTAAAAAATAAACAAGTCTTAGTTCATGTTAGCTCATTAAATAACACAGTTGCAACTTTCAATTTTAACAATGTGTTATTAGATATTGGAATAGCTAAGATTAATGAACGTTCAGAATAATTTTTTCATTGGCAGTTTATGTTAACTAATGAAGTCATAATTGCCATAATAAGCCATAAAAAAGTGTGAATGAACAATAAAATATCAAAACACTTATCACTTAAAACACTTAGACAATATCTAGGGCATTTGTAGTCCAGATTAAAAAATAAAAATGAATGTTTGAAGATAAATAGCCTATTAAGTCTAAATATTTCAGTAGTTGGCTCTGTAATAAACACCATAGGGAAAACACAAATCTGAATGGTTATTTAAGATTATTTAAATATGGTTTAGAAAGTAACAGCTGCTTTATTTACTGTGTTTACAGGGTAAGGGCTGCATTTAGCTCCATCTGCTGTAAGAGTGAATGTGATTTCATTCAGCGCCTCTCTCACGTGTTCCTCCATGTGCTTCTCATGCGCGCTTGTTTACATCAGAGCGCACGCGCTCTTTCAAGCAGCATACAGCGGTGTTGTGCATTTTAAGCAGCTGATGGGAATACTATTCTTAAAATGCATTCCAAATTCAGAATAATTTGTAATATATATTCACGGTATTTAGAAGTGCCCATGATAACAATATCATGCATATTAATCACCACAATATATTGCATTGTCAGAGACCGGCACAAGTCTAGTGTCCACCCCTGCTGCACTTAGTCCACTCCAGTCAGTCCCATATTCTTCACTGACCTGTTGAAGAGAAAAATGGCTTTTCCCTGTTAAAATCACTACCTGCATGAGATCTTCACTGTTCCTGAACATATGCCACATTTGCAGGGGAGACATATTCCTGCCAGTTCGTATGCTGTGGTTGTTCCATCCCTGGACAAAGAAGTAGAGATGGGACTGGATCACAGGTATGAAGACCCAGTGGAGAGCATACAGGTGGAGCTCGTTGTCTGGATGTAGCAAACCCATGCTTTCCAAACATGAGAAGATGGAATGGAAAACATCCAACACACAGATGTAAACATCTCGCCACAGCCTCTCGATTCTGTTGGGGGAAAAAAAGCTGTTAAAACAACACTATGCAGGATTTTTTTACCTTCAAATAATGTTTCCAAAATCGCTTTAGTGGTTCATCAAGTCGTGACCGGGTGAATGGCACTTATGGATTCGTTTTGGGGCCCTTTATCAGCCCTATCAACACTATACAAGTTTACCAGATCGGGTCACGTTTCTATAGTTTTAATGAGACAATTCTGCTTCCAACCTGAAGGGCGACCGGAGTTCCTTAGTGTTACTTTAACTGTCCACAATCAATTGTAGAGTAATTTATAACAATGACACATTGTCCTAAATTCAAAGTAGAAGTCTTTATTTACGTCTATATTTTACATGTGTTTTTGCAAAACGGATTAAAATCGGATCTTCAAGTACCGCGCTATATTCAGATATAAAAGAGTGCATGTCACAGAAAGCAACAGATTGCCTATGAGCTGCATTTTATTGACCATCAGCTAAAATGTCTAAATCAAAGACTGCAGTAAGAGAGAGCAGAAACCAGAGATGGGACCAAGTCACACATGTGCAAGTCTCAAGTAAGTCTCAAGTCTTAACCTTCAAGTCTCAAGTAAGTCCCAAGTATTTTTTTCTTGGGCAAGTCAAGTCAAGTCAAGTCACAAGCTATGTCAAGTCAAGTCCAAGTCAAGTAACCTTAATATTGTTATTTTACCTGCAGAATCTGATCTTAATAAAGTTAAAAGACAAGATATAGGTAACTGTCAGTAAATTAAAATAATTTGGATTTGCATTGTAAATACTCATGTTCAGTAAAATACATCATGGAATCAAACAAAATTGTAACTTCCTAAAATTATTTATTTTTCACTTCTGCCAACAGTGTTTGAAATGTTTTACATTTTCAACATTGAGTCCATAAAACTAAACATCCAACAGACTCCTCTCTGAACACCTCTCTCTCTCTCTCTCTCTCTCAAACACAGTTTACATACAACATTAAACTTTGTTACATTTCTCCTCTCTCTCTCTCTCTCTCTCTCTCTCTCTCTCACACACACACACACACACACACTCTCTCTCTCTCTCTCTCTCTCTCAGAGTATAGAATATAAATATGACGTGTTTTCAGTTGTTTCATACTTTTTTGTTATGTACAGTACAGACCAAATGTTTGGACACACCTTCTCATTCAAAGAGTTTTCTTTATTTTCATGACTATGAAAATTGTAGATTTACACTGAAGGCATCAAAACTATGAATTAACACATGTGGAATTATATATGGAATTATATACATAACAAAAAAGTGTGAAACAACTGAAAATATGTCATATTGTAGGTTCTTCAAAGTAGCCACCTTTTGCTTTGATTACTGCTTTGCACACTCTTGGCTTTCTCTTGATGAGCTTCAAGAGGTAGTCACCTGAAATGGTCTTCCAACAGTCTTGAAAGAGTTCCCACCGAGAGATGCTTAGCACTTGTTGGCCCTTTTGCCTTCTGTCTGCGATCCAGCTCACCCCTAAACCATCTCGATTGGGTTCAGGTCCGGTGACTGTGGAGGCCAGGTCATCTGGCGCAGCACCACATCACTCTCCTTCTTGGTCAAATAGCCCTTGATGCCTTTAGTGTTACTCTACAATTTTCATAGTCAAGAAAATAAAGAAAACTCTTTGAATGAGAAGGTGTGTCCAAACTTTTGGTCTGTACTGTACATAACAAAAAAGTATGAAACAACTTAAAATACGTCATATTTATATTCTGTACTGTCTGTGAATATATATATATATATATATATATATATATATATATATATATATATGTAATATGCACTTCTCATGATTTGGGTAATCGCGGCAGCTACATTTGTTTTTCTGATTAATTGTTTTGCTCTATGAGAAAGACAAGGTAACAAAATATTCGGGGCTTATGCCCCCTTAGCCCCGCCCTAGCGCCGCCCCTGGAATGCGTTTTTTTGACGGCCTGCTAGCGGATCATTAGGGGCCGTTCACATCACGTCTTTTGCGAGCGCAAGTTCGTTATTTCCAATGTAGGCGCGCGGTATGCGCGCTCATAATGGAAGCAACGCGCTCACGACGCGGCACCGCATCGAATTAAAAACATCTAAACTTTTCAGAGAGCCGCAAGCGCACCGCAGTTCATGTGACAATAACTAACCAATCAGCTTCAACATTTCCCGTATCAACGTTGAAAGCTCAACGACAGACGCCCCAGGAGCACTTCTGCCCGAGCGCTTTGGAAAGAAAGAGAAAGCGGCGCGACTAGCGTTTTCCACGCGTTTTTAGGCGCGAACTATTGAAGACAAAAGCGATGACCCTCGGTACCTCTCAGGCTGACATGTTGATGTGATGTGATATCTGATTTAAGTGGGCGTGGTCTGTGTAAGGTAGAGAGGGCATGACTGATGATAGTGTCCTGATCCAGTCACGACGCTATTCTCAGCCTGCGCTCCAGCTGAGTAATCAACTTTATTTAAAAAAAAAAATTTTATATATTTTATATTCAAACTGAAAACATGATGTGATTAACACTCAAGTCATTCAAGTCATCGTGCCTCAAGTCAAGTCAAGTCCCGAGTCTTTAACTTCCAAGTCCGAGTCAAGTCTCAAGTCCTAAAAATAGCGACTCGAGTCGACTCGAGTCCAAGTCACCAAGTCACAAGTCCCCATGTCTGGCAGAAACAGCCCTGGTAAGATCATCTTGTTTCTTTACTTTTAATGAAGATGATTGTGTGTTAAGCGTCTGCTACTTACTTTCACTTTGATTTGCAATAGTTTTGTGCTAGGCTTTATGAATAGGCCTAGATGCTCAGCTGCTAAACACAGGCATGTTGAAGTCTGTAGCAATGTTTTTCATAGATGTTATGGCAGTTGACTCTGCTTATTTTTCGAGAATGTTGCAATCCTCTTTGTCATTGTAATGTATCTACACAAAATCAAGTCTTGGCTTTTTATATCCCTTTGGTTATGGATACTGCGTCCCGCAATGTGAGAGTTTCGATTGGTTCCTCTGGTGCACCATGAAAGTAGCAACATCTCTGTTTTCACCTCCTTTGTCACTTGAGATGGGATTCTGTAGTTTCTGACAGCATGTTTAAACAGATTTAGGACCGTCTCAGCCCTGTTGTTTGTGGATGCACCAAGATAAACCACAAGTCTGCTGAAGCCATCAATGCCACCATGGATAACTATGCGCCAGCTACACAAATAATAAAACATTTTAAAAAATACATTTGTAAGAGACAAACACTGAATACATGGTTTGTCCAACACTCTTTCACATAAACAAAAAAATACATGATTTTGCACAATGTAGTCATGAATTGTAAGAGATGCCATTAAAATGTCAGAGACTGTTATCGATCTCGAAATAAGCAGTTTGTGAAAAAATAACTCACTAGTGTAACTCACTGTGGTTATCAAAAATAACCATAGACATTTTTAAACCGGTTAAAAATACAAGTAAATAATACAATTTCCCTCAAACTGACAAGCTAAACCAACATATCTGATTATTACAGGGGCTAGGGCTCATTAATAATTTGGGCAGAGAGCAGTCAGAACGGAGCTCACAACGAGCGAATTTATTCTTCTTTAAGACCTTTTAAAAATATTTTTTACGGCAATCGCACGCAACCTACCCGTTAGAACACACCAAGAGCTAAATTCAGATGTTTCTGAACTGTTTAAAGTAATAACATGATATATCCGCGGCAGCCAAATGTCTGCGAGCTCGCGATGTATTTCTCTGAACACTTGAAGTACACACGACAGCCGCGTTTCGGGGCGAGATCGGACAAATAAATAGGCTACACATTTCCTTCACACTGACAAGCGAAACCAACACATGGGGAAGTCGTGGCCTAATGGTTAGAGGGTTGGACTCCTAATCGAAGGGTTGTGAGTTCTAATCTCGGGCCGGACGGAATTGTGGGTGGGGGGAGTGCATGTACAGTTCTCTCTCCACCTTCAATACCACGACTTAGGTGCCCTTGAGCAAGGCATCGAACCCCCAACTGCTCCCCGGGCGCCGCAGCATAAATGGCTGCCCACTGCTCCGGGTGTGTGCTCACAGTGTGTGTGTGTGTGTGTGTGTGTTCACTGCTCTGTGTGTGTGCATTTCGGATGGGTTAAATGCAGAGAACAAATTCTGAGTATGGGTCACCATACTTGGCTGAATGTCACTTCACTCACTCATATGTTATTATTACCGGGTCAGATCTCATTTATAAATTATGTCTCTGGCCAAAGAACAGAGAGAAAGACGAGAGAGAAATGAGCGCTTCAGCATTTTTTAAAAGCTTCCAAAAATAATATCCCAGCGAATTGCACTAATCCACCCATTAGAACACAACAAGAGCAGAATACAGGTGTTTTTGAGCTGTTTATGTGTGCAAAATGAAAAATAATTTCACAGCCTTTTAACTCTGGAGTTGATTAACGCATATACGTGTTTTGAGTCATTTTCTCCTGATAACCCCGAAAATTACTTAAATTACACTTTCAGTTTTAATCGTACAGATAAGAGCAATACATCAATCGAATCTGTAAAGGGTCTACTTTTTTTGGATACAAACATAATAACAACAAAACTTTGTGCACTTATAAAATAAAGATAACAAACAAGGTGTGCTGTCTGCAGCCTTGGTCTGCATTGATCTTCATTTACAAACACGTCATTAAAATGAACTGTAACTCCATGAATACTCAACGAAGAGACATGAGAGATATATCTATAGAAAGCTTGACATGTCTACTTTTACACTAAAAAAGTTCAGCCGAACAAATATTCTTTGATAAATTAATCCATATCAAAACAAAGCGATGTCCTTTTTTCACGTGTCCCTTCATTATATCTAATGTGTATGGAAGGCCAAAAGGGTCAAATACACGTGAATTTTAACGCATCAACAACACGCTAAATATGTGTATTTCATGCGTAGACAACACTGATTTAATATTATTTATTTATCGGTGCTGTACAACATGGTAAAGTCATTTATATATTTTTTAAGAACTTCTTAAAATACTATATTACTCCGATATTATATCCAATATTATTTAACGCGTTAAATACGTGTTATTTACACGTGAAAAATCAGCGGGTATTTAACGTGTATTTCACGTGTTAAATACATGTGAAATACTCATGAAGTACACATGAAGAACACGTTAAAAAATCAGTTTGAAGAGGTCAATGTCATTGGCTGCTGAGGACTTCCCTTACGAAAATTAACCATGGTTTTACTACAAATAAAACCAAAAAACCATGGTTACTGTAGTTAAACCATGGTAACCACAAATTAACCATGGTTTTGCTATATTAACCATAGTTTAACCATGGTATTTGTAGTAAATCTGTGGTTTTACAAATGGCAGTCAATACGCCAAAAAACCATGGGTTACTACAGTTTTACTATAATAAAACCATGGTTATTTTTCGTAAGGGTTGGGTCAAACCACTTCTGTGAGCTTAGAGGGGTGTACCATTCATAGACAGGAAATCACCATTTAACATGCTACAGATCAGCTTATTCAGCCTTATTATTTAGTTTTTTTTTTTCTTTTCTGTTTTGTATAGCCTATATAAATAATATATTTAAGTTTCAGTTTTATGAAATATTTATTTTATAATAAATATTAATTAAAATTTTATGGTGATAGTATAAAGCTTATAAAAGTTACAGTATTTTGTAATGAAACAGGACTTTTTGTTTAGCTCTTGACACGCCGAAGTATACTATATATAGTGTCCCTTCTTTAATTTTTCAGTAATGTGTGATAACTTAAAATATGTTGTCAGTACTATTAAAATAAGATTAAATTGAATGGTATTTAGGAGATTATGGTTTTGCATGACTTATTTCGCATTCTGCTAGACAACCCTGTCGTAGCTGTTATCATAGCCTAGTCTTTTTATTTAAAAAGAAAACAGCAAGGGACCATGGAAAAAGACTGTTGCAGGTGTATTTTTTATGGTATTATTATTATTTATTTTATTTTTTTTGCAGTGGGGCAACTCAAGAATGTTGGGCACACAAGTACTGTGGCTCTTTTGCCCCATGGCCAAGCCAACATCAAAGTAAGTTCACTAACTTTTAATTCTAGTCTTGGAATTAATCAATCTAGATCAATCTAGATTAAAATGGCTCATTTGAATTCTACCGAAGGCATTCAGAATATGGGTTGCACTTTATTTTACAGTACATGTACTAACATGTACTTATAGTGTACTTCCAGTGTATTTATATAAGAAAGTTCTGGTAATACAAGGTAACTACATGGGGTAGGGTTAGGTTTAGGGGTAGGTTCAGTGTTAGTACCTAGTTATTACATAGTTATTGTAATTACTATAATAAGTACATAGTATGTACATGAGGAACAGGACTGTAAAATAAAGTGCTAGCAGAATATGTGTGCTACCCAAATAATGACTAAAAGGAAGTCTTTGAGAACGAGTTTCTGAAGCCAGGTGGTGCATTAAACCAGGGGCTAATCTCCTGTTAACAAAATGCATCATTTTTGTAAATTCTCTCCCTATAAGTATTAGGTAAGCTATGTACTTAATACTTAATTAATTGTAACTGCTCTATTTAAAGATGTCTATCAATGCAAGCAAGTGTCATTTGGTCAGCACTTGTCTTTCGAATATCTAGGGATTGTGCTGAAAGGTGCTCCACGCATTCTGTTTATTATTATTTACAGGCCTCCAAAATACTCTCCAGCCTTTGTTGAAGAGGTCACAGAAATGTTATCAATAATTTCCTCAGAGTTTGACTATTTTGCAATTGCAGGGGATTTTAATATTCACATAGATAATGCAGAAAACAAAACTACAAAAGAAATGATAACGTTCTATACACTTTTGACCTGATTCAGCATGTGAATGGACCCACACACAAAGGTGGACACACTCTGGATCTAATCATCAGTAGGGCTCTAAACATTTCATCCATTGTTATTAAGGACATAGCACTATCTGATCACTTCTGTATTTTATTTGATATATTGATCTCTGCTACCACTGAATCTAGATCGGTCTCTGTCAGAAGGAGATGCATAAACGAGAACACAAGTGTACTATTTATGAAGGCTATATCTTTAACACCAAGCATTTCTGCAGACTCTGTTGATATTCTCCTTGATTCCTTCAACTCAAAAGTTAAGAATGTTATTGATGATATTGCACCAATAATAGTCAGTAAGAAAACAAACAGACAGAAATCAGTTTGGAGAAGATCAACAGCAGTTCAGACTATGAAAAGACAATGCAGAAAAGCCGAGCGGATGTGGAGGAAGACGAAACTTGAAATTCACTATAGCATCTATAAAGACATCCTTCATGCTTTTAATGTGAAACTAGCCACAGCTAGACAGAATTTCTTCTCAAACCTTATAAACAGTAACTAAAATAACACTCACACTCTTTTTGCCACTGTTGAGAGACTGACAACCCCCCCCCAGTCAGATTACCAATGAAATGCTCTCAGACAGCAATTGCAATGAGTTTGCTTCTTTCTTTTCTGAGAAGATCATAAATATCAGGAAGGTGATTAGCACATCCTCAAGTAATGCAGAGGTCAGACAGATTCAGCCAAAATATCAAAATGATACTATGTCTATTTTTGAAACAATTGATAGCAAAACTCTGGAAGACAGCTGTTAAGCCCCTTCTGAAAAAGACCTTGATAACACCATTTTGAGCAATTTTAGACCAATATCTAATCTTCCTTTTATAGGCAAAATTATAGAAAAGGTAGTTTTTAGTTAGCTGAACAAATACTTGACTAGACTGGAAAACTAGGTCGGGCTTTCTGGGATGGTACTCAAATGGTTCAGATCATACTTAGAAGGGAGAGGCTATTATGTGAGTCTAGGAGAGCATAAGTCTAAATGGACGTCCATGACATGCGGAGTCCCACAAGGCTCAATTCTTGCCTTTTGGGAATCTTGTTTAGCCTGTATATGCTTCCACTAAGTCAAATAATGAGAAAGAACCAAATTGCCTACCACAGCTATGCTGATGATACCCAGATTTACCTAGCCTTATCTCCAAATGACTACAGCCCCATTGACTCCCTCTGCCAATGCATTGATGAAATTAATAGTTGGATGTGCCAGAACTATCTTCAGTTAAATAAGGAAAAAACTGAAGTCATTGCATTTGGAAACAAAGATGAAGTGTTCAAGGTGAATGCATACCTTGACTCTTGGGGTCAAACAACTAAAAAACAAGTCAGGAATATTGGTGTGATTCTGGAGACAGACCTTAGTTTCAGTAGTCATGTCAAAGCAGTAACTAAATCAGCATACTATCATTTAAAAAACATTGCAAGAATTAGATGTTTTGTTTCCATCCAAGACTAGGAGAAACTTGTTCATGCCTTTATCACCAGCAGGGTGGACTATTGTAATGGGCTCCTCACTGGCCTTCCCAAAAAGACCATTAGACAGCTGCAGCTCATCCAGAACACTGCTGCCAGGATTCTGACTAGAACTAGAAAATCTGAGCATATCACACCAGTCCTCAGGTCCTTACACTGGCTTCCAGTTATATTTAGGATTGATTTTAAAGTACTTTTACTCGTATATAAGTCACTAAATGACCTAGGACCGAAATGTATTGCAGTTATGTTCACTGAATAAACCTAACAGAGCACTCAGATCACTAGGATCAAGTCAGTTAGAAATACCAAGGGTACACACAAAACAAGCAGAGTCTGCCTTTAGTTACTATGCTGCCCGCAGTTGGAATCAGCTTCCAGAAGAGATCAGATGTGCTAAAACACTAGTCACATTTAATTCTAGACTTAAAACCCATCTGCTTAGCTGTGCATTTATTGTACGAGCACTGTGCAATGTCCAAACTGACTGCAACATATTTTCACTGTTTTTTTTTTTTTTTTTTTTTTTTTTTATGTAAAATAATTTTCTAACTGTTTTAAATTTATTTTAAATAAGTAATTTTTTTTAAATAATTGTATAAGTTTTAAAATTGCTTGTTTTATTCTTGTTATTATTTTTCTTCATGATTAATTTATTTTCTTTTATGTAAAGCACTTTGAATTACCATTGTGTACGAAATGTGCTATATAAATAAACTTGCCTTGCCTATGTGTGTGACGTTTATGTGTACCGTACGCAAATAACACTTTGCATGAAATAAGACTCAAAAGTAGATAAAAAATGTTAATAATAGTGTTTGCATTTAGCCTCTGATAACATCAAATTCAGAAACTGAGAAAATACAAGTGTGGACCGACGTTAACGTTAGTTGTGCTTGGATTCATTTTGTCACTTTACAAATTCCATGCAAAAACAACAACAACAAAAAAAAAAAAAAAAAAAAAAAATCTCAAATTGAACCGGAGGTGGTAAATTCCAATTTCCAATTCCAATATTTTTTTTAGGTATTTTAATAAGATAGATTCCTAAAATGAGTTGCCCATACAGCTCAACTAACGTGATCGTTATAAAGGTGTTTGAACAACAAAACACATCCACTTGATCCACTATTTGAGAATCTGAAAATCAGATATATCCTGCTATAGCTAACAAATTTGTGAAATTTTGAATAAAAAAGGAAATCAAAGCAGATCATCAGTCATTCAGCGCTATTGTGGCTGCGGTGTGACAAGCAATGAAGACGCGTCTCCATAGGAACCATAAAGTGATACTATGATCAATAACGTTCGCCTTGAAAAACTTTTAAACTTACGAGTGAAAGGGTTAAGTAAGGCTTACATTTAAATGTGTCTTTGTTTTGTTTTGAGTGTATGGTCAATAAATAAAGGAATTAAAAAGATGGGCACAAAACCTATTTGTCATGTCTATATTCCCCACACTTTGAGAAACGCTGAGCTAATTTAACAGGTACCTCCGTTTGGTCAGGATTTTTCTTTTCTTTTTCTTTTTTGGCTGGTGTAGACAAACAATGAAAAATCATTGTCTGGCTGCCTTTCAGTGTCCTTTTCATCTTTCCATCAGCTTTCTCCAACCATTCATCCCAGCGACTGCGCAAAATAGTGAACAAACTTGGTAGAGAAAGTGGGTTGGGTAATAAGTAGTCGCTGCTGTGGGCGCGGGTACATTACAGATTATTTATTCAGTTGAGTGTTTATATCGCGTGCACTCATTCATATGCATTGTTTAAGTGCAAGAGAAAGTTTGTGACAAAGTAAGTTTTCCTTTTAGGTATATTGTTTAAGACACAGGTAGTCAATGTATCCCAATTGCGCTAAATTAGACCATTTTGTGAGGTTGTTCATGTTGAAACGAGTGATAATAGGAGTGGCCCCTTCAAGAGCTGTGCTCTGTTGAACTCTCTGCAAGTCTGTATTTTAGCTGCGCGTCGAGCACCTGCATGTATGCGGGGTTTTCATTTCAGATCCGAAATTTCCGCATACGCATGTGATATGAACTCTACGCAGCTCCCGCATTAGAAATAAATGACTTCCGGTCTGTCGCTTGTCGTTCGACAGTGGAAAGGCGGCTTTACCAGGGGGCAAGGAACTCGACCGGAAGTTGAAGTCGGGCTGCCATCTTTTAGCAGAACTTCAGTTGCGTTAGCATTCCCATTGACTCCCATTCATTTTGGCGTCACTTTGACAGCTAATAACTTTACATCTGAGGCGTTTAAAGACTCCGTTTGTCCATTATTTATTTCTAAAGATACACAACAATGTGTACTGGCGTTACATTTTAAAATACTATACAAAATAATTAATCAGAATACTTACTCCTGCTGACTCACGCCAAAGAACTCCCCGCTCAAGCTGGCCGTATCTGCAAGATTAACGATGGCAGTTTGCACGCACAGCCTGTTGCTACCCCACTGAAATGATGGTCTTTGCTCCTTAACTGATGTTTCCAAAAATGTTTAATACGTTGACATTCAAGTAGACACCGTAAGAACTACAAACAAACAATAACTAACAATACATAAGCCAAATACAAAACCTATCATCACATTATTCATCATACAATGTACAAAACCAATTACCTTATTTCCCTTTTCAGTGAGACGCACAAGTACAATAAAAGGAAGAGAAAGACATCAAACTGCAGGCTGCGTCCTTCACAAAGCGCACACACACAAACAGCGGAAATGTGTCGCTCTTTATACAGGTCCGATTTGCACATTAAGTTAATTTCATCACCTTTATTTATATAGTGCTTTAAACAAAATACATTGCGCCAAAGCACTGAACAACATTCATTTGGAAAACAGTGTCTCAATTCATAATAAAAGTCCTTTAACTGCTCTGTACAAAAAAGGGTCAATGCAATACAGACTTCATATCTGGTTAACAAATTGGCAGTCCGTTACACTCCCACCAAATCATGAGTCACAATACACAAATTATTTCAAAAATACCATGACCCACAATACAATGCATATAAAAATACATAGTTAAGGGAAAAAAAAAAGAAAAAAAAAAGAAAGAAAAGGAATTAACAAGCCTCCAACAGTAAAACCAACTTCTGGACTGGACGTTCAATCACAGAAGGCTTACTAAGACCTTGTAGATTTTTCTCCAAATTTTTATCACCAAGATGTACCCGAACTCTCCTCACAAGTCCATCTGAATCTATGGTAGTTTCTACAACCCTACCTAAAGACCATTTATGCCTGAGTAGATCACTCTCCTTGACAATCACTATATCTCCTACTAACAGATTTCTCCTAGGGGTATGCCAGCGCTGTCTAACAGAAATATTAGAAAGATATTCTTTGCGCCAGCGACTCCAAAATTGTTCAGCAAGATATTGGACATGGCGCCATTTTTTCCTGGCATATAGATCTTCTCTAGTGAACTTGCCTGGAGGTGGTAAAGCAATAGTGGATTTCATTGTAAGAAAATGATTTGATGTTATTGGTTCAAGACTATTTGGATCACTTAAATTGTCGACAGTGAGTGGATGACTGTTTACAATTGACATTGCTTCGTAAAGGAATGATCGTAAAGAAGAATCATCAATTCGTTCTGAAGCCATCAAAAGTGTAGACTGAAGAACACTTCTAACCGTCCTAATCTGTCGTTCCTATACACCTCCTGCATGACTTCCACCTGGTGCGTTCAATACGAAGTCACACTGATTCTCAACTAGAAAATAATTCAGTTTCTCAACGTCAAGTTCTTTGAGGGCTGCAGTTAACTCATTCTCTGCACCCACAAAGTTACTTCCTAGATCAGATCTAATCTGCCGAACTGCTCCACGTAATCAATAAAACAACGCAAGCCATTAATAAAAGAATCCGTTGACAAAGAATCAATAATTTCAATGTGAATGGCACGGGAAGACAGACAGGTAAAGATCAATCCATATCTTTTATACACCTTTTGTCCTTGTTTCACAGAAAATGGACCGAAACAGTCCATACCACAGTAAGTAAATGGGGGCGAGGGATTCACTCTCTCTGAAGGCAAGTCAGCCATCCTTTGCTCTTCCACTGGTCGTCTATGTTTTCTACAGGTGACACAATTATGCACATAAGATGCTACAGCATGATTAATGCCAGGGATCCAAAAACCCTTTGAACGGATTTCATTGATGGTAAACCCTTTACCTTGACTTTTTCATGGCAATCAGCTATGATCAACCTTGTAATATGATGGTTTTGGGGAATAATTACAGGATGTTTAAGTGAATGACAAAGAGAAGAGTTACTTAGTCGTCCTCCCACCTTAAGCACACCATCACTGTCAAGAAATGGGTTGAGGTTGTACAATTCATTACGAGATGACAACTGGGCACCTTTACTTAACACCTTCAGTTCGGTGTGGAACACATGTTTTTGTAAGAGTTTCACTATTAGGCACTCTGCACGTTCTCTCTCCTCAATTGTAGAAAGACCACTTGATTTATCCTTGTTAATTCGTCGTTGAATGCGTGCAATTGCTCTGACCACATGAGACCAAGATGAAAACTTGCACAAGCGATTTACAATACTTCCCTGCTCCACAACCTTTGTGTTAAGCGTTTGAAAACTTCTGACTTCAGAGTCACTTAATTGTAATACTGGAACTTCACTAGGTGAAAGGGCAATTTCCTTATTCCACAAGAACCCTGGCCCTGTGAACCAGTTAGACGAGATCAATTCATCCACAGTGAGACCCCTTGAGACATGATCCGCAGGATTATCCTTTGTTGGAACATATCTCCATTGCTGCGGCACAGTGCTTAAATGAATCTGTTGTACTCTATTAGCAACAAAAGTGTGGAATCGTCTGGCCTAATTATTAATATATCCCAGAACAACCTTGGAGTCGGTCCAGAAAAATTCGGTGATGTCAGTATATCGAAGCTCTTCTTTTAGGATTCTACTGACACTTACTGAAACAACTGCAGCTGTTAACTCCTTGGAATAGTTGTAATCTTTATCGGGGACACGCGAGACTTTGCCATTGCAAGGGAAACATGAACATCTTCTCTTTCATTTTTCAATCTCAGATATGAGCACTGTTCATATCCACTAGTACTAGCATCTGAAAAATGATGCAGCTCTACTTCCTTCACCTTTCCAAACTCAGGAGGAGCGAGCATATGTGCGGGGAAGAATCACTTTCTTCAAGATGCTCAATTCCCTTTTCCAACACTCCCACCTTGGCTGCAACTCAAGACTCAGTGTATCATCCCAGCCTAAACCCTGTCTGCATACTTCCTGGAGTATCTTCTTTCCACGGAGGATGAATGGAGCTAAGAAGCCTAATGGGTCGTACAGTGATGCAATAGTAGATAAGATTCTGTGTCGAGTTACTGGCTGCTCCTTGAGACATACACCAAACTGAAAGCAGACACGTTCCACATTACACTGAATCCCCAGTGTTCGCTCTACCAAAGAATCATCAAATAAAAGGTCAGATTCTCTTATATCATTAGCACGTTCTGAAGGAGGGATACTTTCCAAGACCGCTTTATCACTGGACACAAATTTGTGAAGTCTAAGACCACCAATAGCACAAAGTTCTCTGGCTTCTCGTGCAAGCTGAATTGCATCCTCTGTTGTCTGTACACTTGTAACACCATTGTCTACATAATAATTGTTCATTACAAAGTCAAAGCCCAAGGGATACTGATCTCTACTACCTTCAGCCAAATGCCTCAATCCATAATTCACACATCCTGGAGATGAAAACGCTCCAAAGAGATGAACTTTCATTCTATATTCTTGAGGTTGTCCTTTCAAATCTCCATTTCTCCACCACAAGAATCGCAGAAAGTCTCTATCTGCCTTACACACATGGAACTGATGGAACATTTTCTCTACATCACATATTAAAGCAACAGGGTGTTGACGAAATCGGAGAAGAATACCCGTCGAATTGTTCATCAAATCAGGTCCTTGAAGGAGATAATCATTTAAGCTGATTCCATCATACCTCGCAGAACAATCAAAAACAACTCTCAATTTGTCTGGTTTCTTAGGGTGGTAAACACCGTGATGGGGAACATACCACTTGTTGCCTTCAATCCCAACATCTTTAACTTCTTCTGCCTCTCCCCTTTCAATCACATTTTCCATAAATTTCACATAATGCTCCCTATACCTTTAATCTTTAAAAATTTTCTCTTCAAATGATTAAGTCTCACAAGGGCATGTTGTCTATTGTCTGGTAGCTTAGGTCTTTCTTTAAAGAGTAGAGGCATTTCATAGTGTCCAGTACAATTCTTCCTTATACCATCACTTAATTTATTCAAAAACGTGATGTCATCTTGAGATAAAGTTTTGTCGTCATCATTAACATCCTTAAAATCAGATTCCAAGACACGAATGGCATCTGCTGGAGTCAGTGGAGGAATTTCCTTAACAGAAAGTCTATGACAAATACCTGTGACACTAGAAGAGTCGGGGCAAGGTAATGAAGGTCCAACAATGCTCCAACCTAGATCAGTTTTGACAGCATAGGGTTCATCATTACTTCCTAGGATCACTTGTCATGTGATTTTGTATTCTCCTTGTTCTTTTAACGCGTCTGTTGATAGATTAATCAGTGACCTAGTATCATAGGTTGGTTACAAAAAGAGGTGGAGACTGTTGACAAGTGAGTCGGCGTGTGTTTGGAGTCGAGTGTATCAGCAGTTGACTAGCAGAGTAACCACGTTTGGACAACCGCGTTGGAGACGAGTGAGACTGTGACGGAGGGCTTGTGCAATGCTGGAAATTGACTAGACTGGGTAGTGGGCACTGCTACCCAGTCATACTGTGAGTACAACCCCAGTTTGAAGATCGTTTGATGGATGTTATTGTGACAATTTCCGGCATCTAATTCCTAATTAATAGAGACTAAGAACTAATTGCCAGTGTACTAGCCATAGCTCTTAGTTTTCCTCTTTTTGTAGTTGTGTGACTTATTTGGTTGCAGTGTATATTGGTTGGTGTGGGTATTTGTGTGTGCACAAGTGAGAGTGGTAGTAGGCTACGTTAGCTTTTGCTAACATTGGACTGGAGATACTGGTAGTTGTTTCTTATTTCTCTTTAGTATACAACTGGCTGGATCTGTGGAGACCTATGCGTGGTGGGACCAACCCAGGACATTCATTTGTTTGACCATGAGGATATCTTATCGGACTGTACTGAGGACTGCATCTTTTTAATAAAGGACGAAATGGGCTATGTGTGGCCAGCTAGTCGTCGCCGAAGATGGATCCCACCCCAGAGCGAGGTCATTGTGTGGGGCCGAGTCCGGATGGGCCGACAGAACCGTAGTTACTGTGGATTGGTGGAGCCCCGGTTAGAGCTGGACGAGTTGGCTGCTGCCCGGACTGTGGCTATCGTTAAGGATGGTAGGATTCCTATCAGATTGTGTAATTTGCAGCCTTATAAAGTGTCCGTAGGCCGGTACCAGAAGCTTGGTCGGCTGTATGAAACGTCTGGCGTGGACATTTATGGCCAAAGAGATCTTGAGTTGACTTCGAGCACAGCTGGGGTCGTCGATGTTCGTGTGGTGGAAGCTGGAATCCCGGAAGAGGAGGTAACTGTTGATGGGGTGAGTCCATTGATGCTCGGATCTGAATTAACTGATCAACAGCGTCAAGTTTTTGATGCACTTGTGAGGAAGTGGAGTGGAGTGTTTTCTAAGAATGAGGATGATCTGGGGTTTAATGAGACTGTCCAGCATAGGATCTATACTGGCACTGCACCTCCTGTCCGAGAAAAGTTTCGCCCTCTTCCCCCAATGATGTATAAGGAGATGAAACTACTGCTGGCAGGTATGTTGGAAAGAGGTGTAATTTCTGAGAGTAAGAGTCCATGGGCAGCCCCAATAGTTATGGTCAAGAAGAAGGATGGAAGTTGGCGCTTCTGTGTTGACTATAGAAAGTTGAATGCCATTACCCATAAGGATGCATTCCCTCTTCCCCGGATAAAAGAAACCTTGACCACCTTAACTCAAGCTGAATGGTTTAGTACCCTTGACTTGGCGAGTGGCTATTGGCAAGTGGGGGTGCATGTGGACGATCGCCAAAAGACCGCTTTTACAACTCCGCTGGGGCTATTTGAATTCCAGCGTATGCCGTTTGGCCTTTGCAATGGACCAGCTACGTTCCAGCGATTAATGCAGCATTGTTTGAGTGACTATATTGTAGACTTTCTGTTGGTCTATTTGGATGATGTCATTGTATATTCCATAGATTTTGACACCCATCTTCATCATTTGGAGCGGGTATTCCAGCGGCTGGCACAGTATGGACTGAAGCTGAGGCTGGACAAGTGTCAGTTCCTTCAGCAACAAGTGAAATTCTTGGGGCATGTAGTGGACAAGACCGGCATCAGCCCAGATCCTGGTAAAACCGTGGCGGTACAAGAGTGGCCTGTTCCAACCACCATTCGAGAGGGGAGGGCATTCTTGGGCCTAGCTGGCTATTATAGGCGGTTTATCGCCAATTTTGCTCGGCTGGCACAGCCATTAAATGCCTTGTTAGTGGGAGTTCCAGTCAACAAGAAGTCAAATAATCAGAGGATCGAGTGGACCGTGGAGTGCCAAGCTGCATTTGAAAAATTAAAGACCTGTCTCACTCAGGCTCCTATCCTAGCATTTGCTGATTTCTCTCTTCCATTTGTTCTTTATACTGATGCTAGTCACCATGGGGTGGGAGCAGTATTATCTCAGGTCCAAGATGGGCAAGACCGAGTGATCGCGTACGCTAGTCGCAGCCTCCACCCTGCGGAACGAAATTATGCTAATTATAGCTCGTTTAAGTTGGAGTTGCTAGCTCTAAAATGGGCTATGACAGAGAAATTTAAAGACTATCTGACGGGATCAAAATGTACTGTGGTTACAGATAATAATCCGGTGGCCCACCTACAGACAGCGAGACTCGGAGCGGTGGAACAGCGTGGCAGCCCAATTGGCTAATTTTGACTTCACAGTGAAATACTCACTCACAGTGAAATACTCACTCAGTTGACATCCGGGGGGAGAGAACGCAGGCGCACGTTGGCTGCCGCTTCTCCGTCCGTATTATAATTTTTTTTCTTCTAATTTACTACCTCATTTGTTTGTTTTTAAACAATAGAGATTTTTATTACTTGGCTCTTTTTATGCTGTTTTATCGACACTGGAGTTTATCGACACTGGAGTTCTACTGTGGAGTTTCTCGTGGTTTTGGGCACAACATCGTGGTATTACTGATCCTGCTGACTGGGAACACTGTGACCTGTCAAATGCAGCAGTGTGATAACAAAGCGTCTGGATTCTGAAGTGATTAAAATTGGATATCGCTGCTCCTATCATGCGGATTCCTTCGCTTTGCATTGTCGTCATCATTGTCATCATTCTTGTGACCCTGTCTGGGCTTCGTGGAGAGCGGGTCCTTCAACAACAGTTGGATTTCATCATGATAAGGTACTCTTTTTCTGAACTTCTCTCATTGGAACATTATTTACTCCCCGACGTCTGTGTTCAAAAGACCTTGAAATCATGTCGGCTTTTACGTCGGCCGAGATATTTGCACAGAGGATCACGGCGTAATGTTTATACTACTGGGACTGGCATTAAAGTTTTATGGTCTCTATCCAAGGCCTCTGAAACACACAAGCGTTCTCTACGTGGTGTTTGCCATGCAAACTTGTGTTACCCGCAACTGACTCATCAGAAAGTGAGAATTGAAACTGCTCGATTTGCACATCTAAATGTTCGTTCAATGAATAATAAGAGTGCTGTACTTCATGATATCATATCGGACAATGCTTTGGACTTTTTTTGTATATGTGAGACTTGGCACCAGCCAAACGATTTCATAAACTTAAATATGAGTGCTCCACCGGGATATACATATATTGAGAGACCACGTCAAAGTGGTAAAGGTGGCGGTCTCGCTGTTATATACAGAGCTGATATATCTGTCACGGAAATTACCATTCCCTGTGTATCATCATTTGAGTGCATTGCTTTTAAAGTGAACGGAGTCTCATCTGTCCTTATTGTGCTCATGTATCGACCTCCAAAACCAAATCCTTTGTTTTTTACTGAACTCACAGAGCTACTTACATCTCTTAGTGCTGTTTGTCCAGCAATGATTGTGACTGGAGACATTAATATTCATGTGGACAACTCAAATAGTAAATTAACAGTTGATTTCATGGATGCATTAGACTGTTTTAACATGACTCAGCACGTGAAATTTCCCACTCATAATAAATGTCACACACTAGATCTGGTATGTTCTGTTGGAGTAGACATTGATAACCTAAATAGTAGTCACTTGTGTATCAGTGATCATAAGCTTCTCACTTTTAATTTAAATGTTCCACTTTTAAGTAGTACTCAAACAAGGGTCATTAGTTTTAGAAATGTCAAGAATCTTAACTATGACAATCTCTCCTGCCTGATCTCAGAGCACTCAGGTGTAGAAACTGTTGATCACTATAATTCTATTTTGTCATCTGCTTTGGATGAGTTAGCCCCTAGGAGAGAACGAGTTGTTTCATTTAGTAAATCTTCTCCTTGGTACACTACTGAGTTAAGGGCTATGAAGATGAAAAGCAGGCAGCTTGAACGTCAATATAAGAAATCGGGTTTGACAGTTCATAAACTTATGTATGATGGTCACTTGAGTCAATACGCTGAAGCACTCAAAGAAGCAAGAACAAAGTACTACTCATTTATTATTAGTGATGGTGCTGCAAACCCAAATAAGATTTTTAAGACAATCAATAGCCTTCTTGCACCAATCAAGTCACCAATTTGTTCCTCCGTACAAGAGTGTAACAAGTTTCTCAGTTTCTTCATGGAAAAAATTGAAAACATCTATAAGTCTATCAGTTTGGTACCCTGCTCTGCAGTTCCTGTGATCTTTCCCCCTAGTTTTCCCGAAAGTACATTTTCTAGTTTTAGCATAGTCACTAATGATTGTATTCTGAAATTAGTGATGGCAATGAATACAACTACATGTACTCTTGACCCAATCCCAACATCTGTTCTAAAGGGATGTCTCTCGTCAATTTGCCCCCTCATCTTGAACATTGTGAACACCTCCCTCATTACTGGTTCAGTTCCAAAAGCCCTTAAAATTGCAGCTATTACACCAGTCCTTAAAAAGCCTGGATGTGATAAGTCAGATCTATCTAATTACAGACCTATCTCAAACTTACCCTTTCTTGCTAAAGTTTTAGAACGTGTTGTTGTGGCACAGCTCCACTCACACTTGTCTTCCAACAAGCTCTTTGAACCTTTTCAGTCTGGGTTTAGAAAGGGACATAGTACAGAAACAGCCCTGGTTCGAGTTATGAATGATCTGCTTATCTCAGCTGACTCTGGAGCCTCCACCATCCTGGTCCTGTTGGATCTTAGTGCTGCATTTGATACAGTGTGCCATTCTATCCTGATAAACAGGCTGGAGAGATGGCTTGGTATCACTGGTACGGTACTAAACTGGTTTAAATCTTACTGATCGTACCCAGTTTGTTGTTTTGGGAAACAACAAATCTGAACTTGGACAGGTCTGTCATGGGGTTCCTCAGGGATCTGTAATGGGTCCTATATTGTTTAGTGTGTATATGCTTCCTTTGGGACAAATTATGAGGAAATATGGTTTGGGGTATCACTTTTATGCAGATGATACGCAAATTTACATCAGCTCCAAGTCTGATCCTACTCACACCTCAACAGTTCTTTCAGAGTGTGTGCTTGAAATAAAAACATGGATGCCCCATAATTTTTTAAAACTAAATTCTTCTAAAACAGAGGTTCTACTCATTGGCACACCAGCAGCTATTCATAAGGGTAGTAATCTTAATTTGACTATGGATGACAGTGTAGTACTTCCATCTGCTCAGGCTCGTAACCTTGGAGTAATTTTTGACACTCATCTGACACTAGACTCTCACATTAAGAACATTACAAAATCTGCTTTCCATCACCTCAGAAACATTGCAAGAATTAGGCCTTTCCTCACTCCACCCGACGCTGAAAGGCTTATTCATGCATTTGTTACTTCGAGGATTGACTACTGCAATGCACTATTCATTGGCTTACCTGCTAAATTAATCAAACGCCTGCAGTATATCCAGAATTCAGCTGCTCGTATTCTCACATATACTCCATCACGTCAGCATATCACAGGCGTGCTTTATAGTTTGCATTGGCTTCCTGTACAGTCACGTATCGTTTTTAAAACTCTAACATTAACATATAAAGCTATACATGGAACTGCCCCTTCTTATATTTGTGACTTAGTCACCCGATACATGCCTTCTCGTTCCCTTCGGTCTGCTGATTCCCCTAATCTTCAACAGCCTCCCTATAGATTAAAATCTATGGGGGAGAGAGCTTTCTCTGTTGCTGCACCCAGGTTATGGAACGCGCTCCCCATTGCTCTTAGAGAAGCTCACACAATAGCCAGTTTTAAGAAGCTGTTGAAAACTCATCTTTTTAAAATTGCTTTTATGGACTATCAGTAATATTCTACTATGTTGTACTATAATGAATATTTTATGATTTATACTTTTTTTTTTACTTTGTATTTGCATTTATTGTAGTTTTTGAATTGTATTTCTCTGTAGCGCTTTGGGTTCTAGAAAAGCGCATTATAAATAAAATGTATTATTATTATTATTAAATATCGAGCGGAGTGTGAGAATGCTAATGCTGATAGTCTGTCCAGGTTCCCAGTAGATCGAATGGCTCCTATTGAGGTACGACGAGTTAAGGCAACCGAAGATGCCTGTAAGCCAGTAACTGACCTCCCAGATGTTGAAGAGTGGCGTAAGAGCCAAGGTGAAGATGAGGAACTTCAACAGGTATGGAAGTATGTGGAGTCACGTAGTGTACCTTCGACCATGGAGCGAGCTAATATGTCTCTAACAGTGAAACAACTGCTTCGACAGAGCAATAAGCTTGTGATTCAAGATGGTGTTTTGTATAAGAGAATGATTGACCCCAGTACTCATGAGCTGCATCTACAGATTATCTGTCCGGCATTTAGACGTGAGGAAGTTCACAGAGTTTCACGGACGATGTCGAGGGTCAGACAGCACTTTTTCTGGCCGAAGATGGAGGAGACTGTCAAGGGGTACCATCTGGGTTGTGTCGCTTGTGGCCTACAGAAAGGTAAGAATGAGAAGGCCCCCCTTAATCCAATCCTGGTATCATTCCCCTTAGAAGTGGTGTCATTAGACTTCTTGACATTAGGCCGTCCAGCAGATTCATGTCAAAACATTTTAGTCATTGTTGATTTGTTTACTCGTTATGCATGGGCTATCCCTACGAGCAATCAAACTGCTAAGGTGACAGTCAGGGCTTTGTTGGAACAGGTCGTCCAGACTTTTGGTTGTCCCTTAAGATTCCTTTCTGATATGGGCCCAAATTTTGAATCCGCATTGATGAAAGAATTTTGCTATCTGTATGGTACAGTTAAGAGCCGAACAACTCCTTACCACCCGGCTGGGAATGGAAGAGTAGAGAGGGTGAACGAGACATTGTTGGGAATGCTGCGTACGTTAGAGAGAGATAAGCAGGATAGGTGGCCAGAATTTCTCCCAGAGTTGATGCAGGCATATAATAATACCATACATGGGGCTACGGGGTTTACACCTTCGTATTTGATGTTTGGTCGTTCCTTGCGGACCCCTGTAGATATGACCCTAGGAGTGGGAGTAGGACAAACTAGAAAGGATTTGACTGGGTGGGTACAAGAGCACCATGAAAAATTTAGTTGGGCTTATGCAGTAGCAAAAAGAACCATGGATAAGAACGCAACAATATCAAAACGGATCTATGATCGTGGTGCCAAAGCTACCCCATTGTTGGCGGGTCAGCATGTTTGGGTTCGGGACCCAAATAGACAGGGACGTGGGACGTTGTGCAGTTGGTGAGATCCTACACCTTATGTTGTACTAGGGACTCTGGGAAATACGGGACTGGTGTATCAAGTGAGACCAGAATAAGGGGGAAAAGCGAGAAGTTTGCATCGAAATGCCCTTAAGCTGTGTTCTGCTCCGGAAATAAGATACCCGCAACCTGTAGTGCCTGAAGAGACAAGGCAACAGTTGGATCCCATGCCTTATAGCATGTGGGTTGCCTCAGAGCCTGATCATGTGGATGCAGAGAATCAAGTTAGACGTTCTGTACGTCCGAATTTAGGGCAACGTCCTCTGTGGTATAGATGAAGGGTTCTAAGTAATTGCAGGGACTGCTGACATTTTAGTGTGGGGGGATGTGATGGGAGTGAACTATTGAGATGAATGCACTTTTGATCTACATTTTAATGTATATGATTGGTCCATTTGATCATGTGATTTTGTATTCTCCTTGTTCTTTTAACGCGTCTGTTGATAGACTAATCAGTGACCTAGTGTCATAGGTTGGTTACAAAAAGAGGTGGAGACTGTTGCCCTTTAAGACTGTGCTTGAGAGATTGACAGGTGTCTCGTTTGGATTGCTTCACTATGTGGAAGACAACGCCCTGTCAAGTGGTGTGTGCCGTTTCTGTCATCTGAGAAGGAACACAAGAGCAGTGATAACTGAACATTTTGCGGCTGTTCAGAAAACGGTGATTTGAAGTGTTGTGAAGACTTAGAGCAATCACAGATGCAGCTTTTGGAGACAAGTGAGTTGGTGTGTGTTTGGAGTTGAGTGTATCAGCAGTTGATTAGCAGAGTAACCACGTTTGGACAACCGCGTTGGAGACGAGTGAGACTGTGACGGAGGACTTGTGCAACGCTGGAAATTGACTAGACTGGGTAGTGGGCACTGCTACCCAGTCATACTGTGAGTACAACCCCAGTTTGAAGATCGTTTGATGGATGTTATTGTGACCATTTCCGGCATCTAATTCCTAATTAATAGAGACTAAGAACTAATTGCCAGTGTACTAGCCATAGCTCTTAGTTTTCCTCTTTTTGTAGTTGTGTGACTTATTTGGTTGCAGTGCATATTGGTTGGTGTGGGTATTTGTGTGTGCACAAGTGAGAGTGGTAGTAGGCTACGTTAGCTTTTGCTAACGTTGGACTGGAGATACTGGTAGTTGTTTCTTATTTCTCTTTAGTATACAACTGGCTGGATCTGTGGAGACCTATGCGTGGTGGGACCAACCCAGGAAATTCATTTGTTTGACCATAAGGACATCATATCGGACTGTACTGAGGACTTAATCTTTGTAATATTTGTTTTAATATCTATCTCATCCTGATTTTATGGTAATAAAATGTTATTCAATCTACTACTGTTGAGTGTCAATCGTGCCCAGCCCTCAGTCAATAATTGAATTGGGTGAGCTTGAATTGGGTCCTAGGTTTTTGTAAACAACCTAGGTGGCGTAGTCGGGGTTTAATACCAACAGTATTGGTGCTAGTAAGTATTATAAGAACAGCCCTTGAACCATCCCCCTTTGTGCCACTCCACACAGACATGGTAGTCAATTTTAACCTTACAGGAGATTTATCTACCTGCAGGACATTACTTACTACTTGATCAATAAAGGTTGTATCGCTTTGTGAATCAAGCAAGGCATAAACTAATTTTTCTGTACTCACATCTTTGCTTGATGATACCCATACTGGTACAACCATTGATGTATAGGATGATCCCTTTCCAGACACACTTAAGGACACAGCAGCTGTCGAGTCATCAGACCTTGAATCAGATGATGTTACAGGGACTGACCGTTCTCCTTTGATGTAATTGTCATCATGAAAGCAAGTAGGATGTTTCCCTTTGCATGTGTTACAGAAAAGACGATGGCGACAATCTCTAACCCTATGTCCAATCTTCAGGCATCCATAACAAATATTATTTTCCTTCACATATTCCCGCCGTTCTACTAGTGTCTTGGCCATCAGTTTGGAACAGTTGCAAAGCTGATGTTTAGGATCTTGACAAAACACACAGGGAGGTTTAGTATTTTTCTTTATACTCCTTTGTCTATCGTGCCCCATGTCGGGTGAGTATTTAGGACATTAACCTTATTTCCTTTAGACTCTCTAAAATTTCGTTTCTCAGCAGATACTAAACTGAGAGCATAAGATGACGTGACTGGATTACAACCAATCTCTGCCTCTAATGAAACAAATGCTGCAAAGGCCTTAAAGTCGGGGAAATCCTTATGGTCTCTCAAGGTTTGTGTAACCTGTCGATTCCAACGTGAAGCAGCCCATTCAGGAAGTTTTTGAACTAACCTTTGGTTTTCCTCGCAGTCATTTAAAATTTGTAGCTTTGCAACATGAGCCATGGCATCTTGACATGCATTCAGAAAATCTGAAAACTCTCGGAGTCCAACAGCATCCCTTGGCTGAATTTTAGGCCAGTTTGCAAGCTTCTGTCGAAAGGCACGTTGTATCACAAATGGTTGACCATCCCTTTGATCTAATCTGCTCCAGGCATCCGTATATGCTTCGTTGTCACTCCTGTAGAAGGTGCCATTCAAGGCTTTGCGTGCCGATCCACCCACATACTTTTTCAGATAAAAAAGTTTGTCAGCAGCAGATATACTCTTTCGATCAATCAGTGACATAAAGGAAGCCTTCCACTCAACATACTGAATGGGATCACCATTAAATACAAAAGGCTCTGGAGCTGGCAGTCTGTTCAAATTTATAATCTTGCATGGCTTGAATGAGAGAAGGCAGTTCATTTTGAGATGAGGAAATTAATTTATTTGCAGGTTGGCTAGAAGAAATCTGAGGCAAGCAATGCTGTTCTCCAACAATGTAGTTTGTTGCAGGATTTGTGTCAACTTCTTGCACTGCCATCCGATTATAGGCCTCAAACCTAGCTTGTGCTACTCTTAAATCCTTTTCTGCCTGTAACTTCTCCAATTCACGTTTTTGCACATTCAAGTCTCTCTCTTGTTTGTCTCTTAATTCTTGAATCTTCTCCTTCTGTTTATTTTCCTCCATTAGTATATTATACTCAACTTCCTTTGCAGCCAGCTCTGCAGCTGCTTCAGCTTGTTTTGAAGTTCCAAGTGAAGATACAGTATGATGACTTAACTGAGTAGTAGACCTATGACTAATTCGGGTGACAGTGGAGCCATAGATAGAACGAGCATAACTAGATTCAAGTAATTCCCTTAAGCGATGTTTTGCTTGTTCTGAATCAAACTCATCAATGCCTGATATTCTTTCATAGGCGACCTTAATTATATCTGTTGTCACTGCCTCACAAGCATCGATACGTCGTCTCAATTCAGTAGATGGTGTAACATGGTCTCTAACTTCAACATAGAGCTGAATAACATTCTCCTTTCCCTCTTCCAGAATATCAATAAGAGATGCTATCTGGCTCTCAGTGATATCAGATTTGAGTTGATCTCTGGCCTTACGTGCTAACATTTTCAATTTTTCATACAAGGAAAGAAGCTTTCTTTCCTTCCTTTGAATTTCTTCCTTTTGTAATGCAAGCATTTTTGGAGTTAGATTACGTGGACGAACAGAACATCGGGGAGCTTGAGATTCTTCTAAAGTTTCTTGAAGTTTACACGTAAGTTCACTCAAAATCTGTTCTTTAGCCTCAATTGTCTCTATTATCTGTTCTCGCTCTAAACTACCTGCTGATGTTTGATACTCATTGTTAAGGGTTTCAATATCGTGTTGGAGAACATTAACCTGCCTTTCACCTTCTACATTATCAAAATAAGAATTTAACTCTGTCATTTTAAAATGAACTAATTAACACAACTATAAAATATGTCCAGCACTATTATAAGGTGATTTCAATTCCCAAACAGCATAAATGACGGTCTCAAACACTACGGATATTTTCATGATCTCAAAATATTCTAACAAGTAGGCTCTCTCCTTTTCAAGATACATATAACAATCCAAAAATGGAGATCCCTACCCGAATTGAATGTCTATATATAAATGAAAGTCCTTGCAGCATGTGGTGCATCTCTTCAATTCGGGCAGGGATCTCCCTATATATGTATATTATATATTCCAGTTGAATGTTAAACAAATGTTTCTTAGTTATCTCTCTCTGTCTCTCGCTCTCTCTTTCTCTAGAGTTGAAGCCTACAGCCATTCTATCCATGCAGCAACTGATGGAAAAGGGGTTCACTTTGGTGCTGTTGTGATGTTGTCGCAAAAATGACATATATATAAAGTGAAAGTGAAAGTGAAGTGTGTATATATATAGTACAGACCAAAAGTTTGTACACACCTTCTCATTCAAAGAGTTTTCTTTATTTTCATGACTATGAAAATTGTAGATTCACACTGAAGGCATCAAAACTATGAATTAACACATGTGGAATTATATTTGAAATTATATACAAAACAAAAAAGTGTGAAACAACTGAAAATATGTCATATTGTAGGTTCTTCAAAGTAGGCACCTTTTGCTTTGATTACTGCTTTGCACACTCTTGATGAGCTTCAAGAGATAGTCACCTGAAATGGTCTTCCAACAGTCTTGAAGGAGTTCCCCGAGAGATGCTTAGCACTTGTTGGTCCTTTTGCCTTCTGTCTGCGGTCCAGCTCACCCCTAAACCATCTGGCACCTAAGTCATGGTATTGAAGGTGGAGAGAGAACTGTACATGCACTCCCCCCACCCGCAATTCCTGCCGGCCCGGGACTAGAACACACAACCTTTCGATTGGGAGTCCGACTCTCTAACCATTAGGCCACGACTTCCCCATATATATAGACACAAGAATGATTTTTATATATATATAAAAGCATTCTTGTGTCTTGTCTTGCCTCTCAACAACTTTTAAAATATCGGCTGTGATTTAGTGACTCGATACGCTGATTCCAACTTTAACTTACCTGATAATGAGCTAATTCACCTTAAGGAGGTTAATAAATATACTGTATAATTCAGGAGACTAAGACTTTTAAGGTTCTTCATTTTTTTTTTTTTACAATTGTTTTAAAATTGATATACATCAATTTCACAAAATAGATATTTCATTTATATTTTGTGTAAATTCATGTTTAAATTTAAAATTGTGACTCAAAGCACACTTAGTAATTAACCTCTGCTGCATTTTGAATCAAAAATCACATTTAAAAACATGCTACTGAGATTAATATATTGATGCTATATACAAAGTAACGTGACTGCAAGTACAAACTAAACCAACAGGGTACTAGAACTGCCTTCCTGAAACTGCAGCCATCGCTATGTCGTCCAGTACGGTAGGTGGCGCTGTCAGGAAAAACTAGGGTCCTAGAACTGCGGCCCAGATCTGCGGTCCTGAATCTGCAGCCTCCGGTTGAGCAGGAACATACTATTGGCATACATCTGCTCAGACTCTGATGTGATGGTAAATACCTTTCCACGTCAAAGACTGCTTTTATAAATATGAACTTTGCCATGGATTTTAGATCAAATCTGTGCGTGCACACATTTTATAAATGAGGCCCACAACACACACATCAACTGAACTTTACTGAAGTGATCTTGTATTATGATAATATGAGACAATCAGCAGCCGCTGACCTGGAGTAATATTTAATCATTCACTGTAGAAATACAAACTCCAAACACGGTGATGATGATGCTATTTTCTATATTATCTCAACCTCCCAAATTAAATAACAGCCTGTGTATCATAATGCTTTTATGATGTGATAATGTCATAATGAAGGATCTGGTGTCTGAAGATTTAACTATTCACTCTCAGTGTTTCTGATTCATCTACATGAGTGACATTTGCTTACAGCTAGGAATAGTTTTTAAAGCACAAATCAGCATCACATGTATACAAAGTACAAATGTTTTGAAACTAAAACACAGCCTGCATATATTTACAGCTATTTACACACAAACACACACACATAATAATAATAATAATAATAATAATAATAATAATAATAATAATAATAATAATCTGTCTGTCTGTCATGTCTGAGCCAGCACTGAATGCGGCTGATTCTGCTCCTGATCTCCAGCGTTCAGAGGATTCATCTCTGTGCTCTGGTTCTGCTGGGGTGATCTTCTGACTCGTACAGATCTCATCTTGGTCTGTGTTCAGGACAACACACATCAGTTAAACATGTAACATCCTCACACTCTAGCATTAGTAAAGTGTCCTGATGAACAGCACTGACCTGACAAGACTTCAGACAGCCTGCAATCTCTGTGAGGTCAGAACAGATGAAAGATTCAGTGAATCACATCTCTCTCAGATCAACTTAATCAAACATCTTCACCATGATTATAGTTTAATAACTGCAGTGTTATTATTAGATTATTAGAGAGCTCAAGCTCCTGTACTGTTATTAAACACTCGCCGTCAAACACAGCAATGAAGGAATAATGTCTGATGTAAACCTGATCTGATGTTTGTAAAAGTTTATACTCACTGGATCCTGAGAATCCAGATATCAGCAAAGATACAGCAAACAAACATTCAGAAGGAAAGACGATGAACCTCAGATCTGCCATCATACGATCACCGTTCACTGAAACACACAGATACTCTTCATATAATCATCACTGTACTGAGAAGCTGATGAAAAATCATATTTTACTGTAGAATAATTGCTCCAGATAAACACTGGTGAGTTCTGCTCATCATATGAATTATTGATACGTTTAAGTGTATTTAGCATCGAGATTATTATCAGTAAAGTGAGTCTCCTCAAATGTGATCCAGTATATTGAGGTGTGTGTGTGTGTGTGTGTATATATTGAAGTGTTTGTGTGTGTGTATATATATATATATGTATATATATATATATATATATATTGAAGTGTGTGTGTGTGTGTGTGTGTGTGTGTGTGTGTGTGTGTGTGTGTGTGTGTATATATATATATATATATTGAAGTGTTTGTGTGTGTGTATATATATAGACGGTTTCAACGGCATCAACATAAACAAACGTTAATGCGCGTGAGCGCTTTTGTGGACCTAACTTAACTTCCGGTAGACTCCAAATAGAATCAATAACAACAACCAAGTCCCTCTAGAGTAGATATTTTTTGATAACAAACAAAATGTGTTTTCTGTGTGGATCAGGCGGACTTAATGAAAATGCTAATTCATTATTTTCCAGCAGGAGATGTTTTAAAGCATAGACATAAAGCGCGAGATATAGAGGTTTCCCCAGTAACAGCTGTAAACAAAGCAGAGCTGGTACGCTCACATGCTGCTTTATCACGCATATAACATGCACGTCTTCTTTCAGAAATACAGCGATATAAAAACACCTGTGCCTCGTTTTGATATTTAAACATAAATGTAAGGAATTATTATTATTAAACATGCAGTACGTTACGCAACGTAACGTTACGTTACTCATGTTTATTAAAAGAAGCCTTTTTGAAAATCGATCAGTTTTAATATTGTTGCGAGTCTCCAAAAATAAATAAATGTATAGGAAACACATCCCGCAGCACAGCCACCTGAGCCCAACTTCAGTTTACTCATCACCTTGGCTTTAACTGCGTTTGTACATGGCACCGCAGCCAGACCGATATACACAACACAGACCGGAAATTAACTTAGGTCCAGGCGCATGCATCCGATGAAACCGTCTATATCAGAATCAGAATCAGAATCAGAAAGAGCTTTATTGCCAAGTATGTTTGCGCATACAAGGAATTTGTTTTAGTGACATAAGCTTCCAGTACACAGAGACATCAACACACAGACAAAAAAAAAAAAAAAAGAAAAAGAAAGAAAGGTAGTCAAATAAATAAGTGTATAAATAATTGTGCTATAAATGATAATGGAATAGGATTGAAAAAGATGCAGGGATGTACTAGGATGGAGGGGTAACAAATAAATATAAGGATGTTGCACTTTTGTTTGCATAAGCATAAGTGGGGAACATTTAACTGTTCATGAGGTAGATTGCCTGGGGGAAGAAACTGTTTTTGTGCCTTGCTGTTCTGGTATTTGCGGCTCTGAGACGCCGGCCAGATGGCAAAAGTTCAAAAATGGAGTGACTTGGATGTGAGGGATCCAGAGTGATTTTATGAGCCCTTTTCCTCAATCTGGATGTATACAGTTCTTGAAGGGTGGGCAGGGGAGCACCAATAATCCTTTCAGCAGTCCGAACAGTTCTCTGTAGTCTTCTGATGTCTGATTTTGTTGCTGAGCCAAACCAGACAGTTATAGAAGTACACAGTACAGACTCAATGACGGCTGAGTAGAACTGTTTCAGCAGCTCCTGTGGCAAGTTAAACTTCCTCAGCTGGCGAAGGAAATACAACCTTTGTTGGGCCTTTTTTACAATGGAGTCAATGTGATTGTCCCACTTCAGGTCCTGAGAGATGGTGGTTCCCAGGAATCTGAATGACTCCACTGCAGTCACAGGGCTGTTCATGATGGTGAGTGGGGAAAGTGCAGGTGGGTTTCTCCTGAAGTCCACGATCATCTCCACTGTTTTGAGGGTGTTCAGCTCCAGGTTGTTAAGACTGCACCAGACAGCCAGCTGCTCAACCTCTTGTCTGTAAGCAGACTCATCACCGTCCTGAATGAGGCCGATGACTGTAGTGTCATCTGCAAACTTCAGGAGCTTGACAGAGGGGTCTTTAGAGGTGCAGTCGTTGGTGTAAAGAGAGAAGAGCAGAGGGGAGAGAACACAT